>NC_070584.1:34349094-34374094 GCF_027409825.1 Scomber japonicus
CCTTCATTCCTTCCTTCCTTCCTTTTAATCATCCGGCCCACAAACGATCCAATTGGGCTGTATGTGGCCCTTGAATGAAAATTAGTTTGACATCCCTGACATACAGTATATATATATCTATGTGTATTATAATATAATATAAACCATTATAACACACAGTATCTATGTATGTTATAATATAATATAAACCATTATAACAGTATCTGTGCGTTGCTGCAGTAACATGATGTTCTGCTCTCAGTCAACGAGCTGCTGAGAGGAAAAGAAAAGACACACAGACTTCTGGGCTACAGCTTGTATCATCACTGGTGATGTTGTTGCCATGGCAGCAGCCCTTCACGCTCACTCACTCTCTCTCTCTCTCTCTCTCTCGCCAACACACACACACACACACACACACACACACACACATATATATATATATACACACACACACACCCTAACAGTGCTGTCTTCAGTGGCAATTAAAGAGACCTCTTGGGGCGAAGAGGTTGAGACCCGGCAGGGGACACACGAGCCTGAAGGGAGGAGATGGATGGGTGAGGTGGTGTGTGTGATAAAATGTGTGTATGCATGTGTGTGTGTGTGTGTGTGTGTGTGTTTTGGAGGGGGTGGGTGGGTGCAGGGGGGGGGGGGGGTTAGTGCCATAAGTGGCGCTAATCAAAGCCGATTGATTCAAACTGAAAGCACAGTGACGAGTAAAAATAGACACACAAACACACACTTCAGGTTGTGTGTGTCTGTTTAGCCCGAAGCTAAGCCTCATGGGATTTGTAGTTTTTTGAATGTTTAACAAAACAAAACGTGCTTGTCTTTGTTTTAAAATGACAAAGTGTTCAGATGTTACAGACACTCGCTAAGCTCATAAGAGTCTGTTTGAGCTTTTAAGACTGATGAAAGAAAATATGGAGCAGAGGAACCGAGGCGAGCTTTAACCCTCCTGTTGTCCTCGAGTCAAGGAAAGAAGGAAGGAAGGAAGAATGGAAGGAAGGAAGAATGGAAGGGAGGAAGAAAGATGGAAGGAAGGAAAGGAGGAAGGAAGGAAAGAAGGACAGAGGAAGGAATGAAGGAAGAAAAGAAGGAAGGAAGAAGGAAGGAAAGGAGGGAGGGAAGAAAGAAAGAAGGAAGGAAGGAACAGTCAAAACAGATGGGGTCAATTTGACCCGGGAGGAGGACAGGAAGGTTAAACACATGGGAGACTTTATTTTTATGGTTTTGGAATCAAAGTCTGGAGCTTTATCTCATTTGGTCTCATAAGCTTTAATTCGTCTGGTTTCTTATTCTTATTTTAGTTTTGTGGATAAAAACCAAACGTAACCAGACTGAATGATAAATGATGGCGTTCATGAATCATCAAAAAAACTACTCACGGGTCAAATCGACCTTCCTTCCTTCCTTCCTTATTTCCTCTGTCCTTCCTTCCTTCCTTCCTTTCTTCCTTCCTTCCTTCTTTCCTTCCTCACTCCCTCCTTCTTTCCTTCCCTCCCCCCTACCTTCCTCCCTTTATTATTTGCTTTCTCCCTCCCTTCCTCCCTCCTACCTTCCTTCCTTCCTTCTTTCCTCTGTCCTTCTTTCCTTCCTTCCTCCCTCCTACCTTCCTTCCTTATTTATTTCCTCTGTCGTTCCTTCCTTCTTTCCTCCCTCCCTCCCTTCCTTCCTTCCTTCCTCCCTTCCTTGACTCGAGGACAACAGGAAGGTTAAGCACATCTCACTTGCCATGATGTGAAAAGTGAAGTATAGAAGAAGAAGAGAAGGCAGCAGAGCAGGAGAGCAGATGAATGTGGGAATCAGGTGAAGAAGAAGAAGATATCACTAATGCTCTTCTTCTTCTTCTCCTGGCTGAATGGGAGCAGCCAGAAAGGCATTAGTGAGGTCTTTGTGAGGCTTCCAACAAAGGCTGTAAAAGCAGGAGAGCAGAAGCTGATACAGCAGCACGTTAACGCCGTGTTAGATATCACACACATGGAGGGAGCATACGTCTGCATACAGCTGTGCAGGAAGGAAGGAAGGAGGGACAGCTGGAAGGAAGGAAGGAGGGATGAAAGGGTGAAAGGAAGGAAGGAAGGAAGGACAGCTGGAAAGAAGGAAGGACAGCTGGAAGGAAGGAAGGACAGCTGGAAGGAAGGAAGGACAGCTGGAAGGAAGGAAAGAAAGAAGGAAGGGAGGAAGGAAGGACAGCTGGAAGGAAGGAAGGAAGGAAGGAAGGAAGGAAGGAAGGAAGGAAGGAAGGAAGGACAGCTAGAAGGAAGGAAGGAGTGATGGAAAGACAGCCGGGAAGGAAGGAAGGGCAGCTGGAAGGAGGGATGGAAGGACAGCTGGAAGGACAGCTGGAAGGACAGTTGGAAGGAAGGAAGGAAGGAAGGAAGGGAGGAAGGAAGGACAGCTGGAAGGAAGGAAGGAAGGACAGCTAGAAGGAAGGAAGGAGTGATGGAAAGACAGCCGGGAAGGAAAGAAGGAAGGAAGGAAGGGCAGCTGGAAGGAGGGATGGAAGGACAGCTGGAAGGACAGTTGGAAGGAAGGAAGGAAGGAAGGAAGGGCAGCTGGAAGGAGGGATGGAAGGACAGCTGGAAGGACAGCTGGAAGGACAGCTGGAAGGACAGCTGGAAGGACAGCTGGAAGGAAGAAAGGAAGGAAGGAAGGGAGGAAGGAAGGACAGCTGGAAGGAAGGAAGGAAGGACAGCTAGAAGGAAGGAAGGAGTGATGGAAAGACAGCCGGGAAGGAAAGAAGGAAGGAAGGAAGGGCAGCTGGAAGGAGGGATGGAAGGACAGCTGGAAGGAAGGAAGGAAGGAAGGAAGGAAAGACAGCTGGAAGGAAGATAGGACAGCTGGAAGGAAGGAAGGAAGGAAGGAAGGAAGGAAGGAAGGAAGGAAGGAAAGAAAGACAGCTGGAAGGAAGATAGGACAGCTGGAAGGAAGGAAGGAAGGAAGGAAGGAAGGACAGCTAGAAGGAAGGAAGGAAGGAAGGAAGGACAGCTAGAAGGAAGGAAGGAGGGATGGAAAGACAGCCGGGAAGGAAAGAAGGAAGGAAGGAAGGGCAGCTGGAAGGAGGGATGGAAGGACAGCTGGAAGGAAGGAAGGAAGGAAGGAAGGAAGGAAGGAAAGACAGCTGGAAGGAAGGAAGTAAGGACAGCTGGAAGGAAGGAAGGACAGCTGAAAGGATGAAAGGAAGGAAGGGAGGAAGGAAGGAAGGACAGCTGGAAGGAAGGAAGGAGGGATGGAAAGACAGCTGGAAGGAAGGAAGGAAGGACAGCTGGAAGGAAGGAAGGAAGGAAGGACAGCTGGAACAGCAGCTGATGGAGCAGCACGTTAATGCCGTGTTAGATATCACACACATGGAGGGAGCCGTCTGCGTCTGTGCAGTCACTTCTCTCTCTGTGGAAATCAAAGACACATTTCTCTCTCTGCTTTCAATCCGTCACTGCCTGAGGCTCTGCTTATCAGCCCTCCGTGAATGATGTCGCTACTGCATTGAACACACACACACACACACACACACACACACACACACACACACACACACATATGCACGCACACACACACATGCACACACACGCACACACAGACACACACACACACACACAGACACACACACACACACAGACAGTATATAATCACACTCTACATCAAATCTTAATTAATTAAATGTGAAGAAATGTTCGCCGTATCCTACAGGAACAAGACAAAAATGTGGGCCGGTCCATTCATAAGATGGAAGGAAGGAAGGAAGGAAGGAAGGAAGTAAGGAAGGAAGGAAGGAAAGAAAGACAGCTGGAAGAAAGAAGGGAGGGAGTGAGGGAGGGAGGGAGGGAGGGAGGGAGGGAGGGAGGGAGGGAAGAAGGAAGGAAGGACAGAAGGACAGCTGGAAGGAAGGAAGGAAGGAAGGAAGGAAGGAAGGAAAGAAAGACTGCTGGAAGGAAGGAGGGAAGGATGGAAGGAAGGAAAGACAGCTGGAAGGAAGGAAGGAAGGAAAGAAAGACAGCTGGAAGGAAGGAAGGAAGGAAGGAAGGAAGGAAGGAAGGAAGGACAGCTGGAAGGAAGGAAAGACAGCTGGAAGGAAGGAAGGAGGGAAGGAAGGACAGCTGGAAGGAAGGAAGGAAGGAAGGACAGCTGGAAGGAAGGAAGGACAGCTGGAAGGAAGGAAGGAAATCAAATGTAAATGAATTAAATGAAGAAGTGTTCGTATCCTAAAGGAAAAAGACAAAAAGCAGAATGAGTGATTGTTGAAGGAGAGCGGAGCAAATGAAGCACAAAAGAGCTAAATTTAGCAGAGTGACGGCAGGCGGAGCAGCTGTGGTGGTATGTACGGGGGGCGGAGCAGCTGTGGTGGTATGTACGGGGGGATGAAGTGATGGAGCGCTGGCTGGATGGAGCTGAATGGTGTGAAAGTCACATTGAAGCTCAGCTGGTTGGTTGCAAATGATCAGCTGCTGCGGATCGATCGGCTCCTGATAAGACGACTAAAGAGTCTTAAAGAGGAGACGAGGCTGAAACCATGAAAGTCTGCATCACTGATCAGCAGCACACATCCAGAGCTCTGTCACTGATGGTTTTATTTATGATGTCATGGAGTGAGGAGATCAGCTGGTGTTCTGCACACTTTGAGCTGCGTGTGAAATGATTGTTGGACAGTATCAGCTGGTATCATCTGCAGCGAGGAGAACGAGTCTGAGAGGAAGAAGGGATGAAAGCGACGTTATCACAGAGAGATAAAGTCCTCGTATGGGGAAGGAAGGAAGGACAGCTGGAAGGAAGGAAGGAGGGATAGAAGGATGGAAGGAAGGAAGGAAAGACAGCTGGAAGGAAGGACAGCTGGAAGGAAGGAAAGACAGCTGGAAGGAAGGAAGGAAGGAAGGAAGGACAGCTGGAAGGAAGGAAAGACAGCTGGAAGGAAGAAAGGAAGGAAGGAAGGACAGCTGGAAGGAAGGAAAGACAGCTAGAAGGAAGAAAGGACAGCTAGAAGGAAGGAAGGAGGGATGGAAAGACAGCTGGAAGGAAGGAAGGACAGCTAGAAGGAAGGAAGGAGGGATGGAAAGACAGCTGGAAGGAAGGAAGGACAGCTGGAAGGAAGAAAGGAAGGAAGGAAGGACAGCTGGAAGGAAGAAAGGACAGCTGGAAGGAAGGAAAGACAGCTAGAAGGAAGAAAGGACAGCTAGAAGGAAGGAAGGAGGGATGGAAAGACAGCTGGAAGGAAGGAAGGACAGCTGGAAGGAAGGAAGGAAGGACAACTGGAAGGAAGGAAGGAAGGACAACTGGAAGGAAGGACAGCTGGAAGGAAGGAAGGAAGGAAGGAAGGAAGGACAGCTGGAAGGCAGGAAGGACAGCTGGAAGGAAGGAAGGAAGGACAGCTGGAAGGAAGGAAGGACAGCTGGAAGGAAGGAAGGAGGGTTTTATTTATGATGTCATGGAGTGAGGAGATCAGCTGGTGTTCTGCACACTTTGAGCTGCGTGTGAAATGATTGTTGGACAGTATCAGCTGGTATCATCTGCAGCGAGGAGAACGAGTCTGAGAGGAAGAAGGGATGAAAGCGACGTTATCACAGAGAGATAAAGTCCTCGTATGGGGAAGGAAGGAAGGAGGGATAGAAGGATGGAAGGAAGGGAGGAAGGACAGACAGCGAAGGAAGGAAGGACAGCTGGAAGGAAGAAAGGAAGGAAGGAAGGACAGCTGGAAGGAAGGGCAGCTGGAAGAAAGGAAGGAATGACAGCTGGAAGGAAGAAAGGAAGGAAGGAAGGACAGCTGGAAGGAAGGAAAGACAGCTGGAAGGAAGGAAGGACAGCTGGAAGGAAGGAAGGAAGGACAGCTGGAAGGAAGAAAGGAAGGAAGGAAGGACAGCTGGAAGGAAGGAAGGAAGGAAGGACAGCTGGAAGGAAGGAAAGACAGCTGGAAGGAAGGAAGGAAGGAAGGACAGCTGGAAGGAAGGAAGGACAAATGGAAGGAAGGAAAGACAGCTGGAAGGAAGGAACGAGGGAAGGAAGGACAGCTGGAAGGAAGGCTGGAAGGAAGGACAGCTGGAAGGAAGAAAGGAAGGAAGGACAGCTGGAAGGAAGGAAGGAAGGACCACTGGAAGGAAGAAAGCAAGGAAGGACAGCTGGAAGGAAGGAAGGAAGGAAGGACAGCTGGAAGGAAGAAAGGAAGGAAGGACAGCTGGAAGGAAGAAAGGAAGGAAGGACAGCTGGAAGGAAGGAAGGAAGGAAGGACCACTGGAAGGAAGAAAGGAAGGAAGGACAGCTGGAAGGAAGGACAGCTGGAAGGAAGGAAGGAGGGATAGAAGGATGGAAGGAAGGAAGGAGGGTTTTATTTATGATGTCATGGAGTGAGGAGATCAGCTGGTGTTCTGCACACTTTGAGCTGCGTGTTGGACAGTATCAGCTGGTATCATCTGCAGTGAGGAGAACGAGTCTGAGAGGAAGAAGGGATGAAAGAGACGTTATCACAGAGCGATAAAGTCCTCGTATGGGAGGAAATTGAGGTTGATGGGTCAACAAAACATCCAAACTGATATACTAACAAGTATTATGTGTCTATATATGAAGTCTGATATATTTATTACTCTGTCTTTAACCCTTTAAACAGGCAGGAGTGGAAAAGCATGATTTGATGTTACTAGTTTTCCACTAATCTTTTTAATATATTTTGGATGTTATGAGTTTTATCTCCACCAGGATACGTTGCTCCTATTAAGGTATACAATGTATAGTTTGAACTCTGGGTTCAACTATCTGACCTGAGTCAGTAGATCTCAGAGCTCTGGGCTCAACTATCTGACCTGAGTCAGTAGATCTCAGAGCTCTGGGCTCAACTATCTGACCTGAGTCAGTAGATCTCAGAGCTCTGGGCTCAACTATCTGACCTGAGTCAGTAGATCTCAGAGCTCTGGGCTCAACTATCTGACCTGAGTCAGTAGATCTCAGAGCTCTACTGGGTTTATATTCTACTAACATGTCATTCATGTATTCTGGACCTAAACCATTCAGTGATGTGATTTAAAGAGTCTGTATCTCCTGCTGCACGTTGCCAGTTTTAACGCAGCGCACTGAGGTTTGCGTCTTTCACATGTGCAAAATAATACACGCTGTCCATTTAGTGCGTTTGCCTTAATGAATATGTGATATGTCCATAGTCGTAGTTTATGATATCAGCACTAGCAGAGCAGCATCCTCACGCATGCACGGTGTCTCTTCCTGAAAACCTGACTCTGTTTTTAGTCTTTGAAGCTTCTTCTAAATGAGCTAACGTGACCAAACTCTTCATAATGAAGCAACATGTCAGCCGGTGCAGCTGTGTGACTCAATTATGGGTTTTTTTTAATAGCTTTTGGACACCAGAGGAGGTCTGCAGCACTTGTTAGTCCATCACTTCATTGTTAGTTTGGTTCTGCACACGAGGTTTGTTAATAATAAGATTAACTGAGAGCTGATAGAGCAGCAACACTCATACATCACCTGCAGCCCAACATTATTAAACAGACATTCATCAAACTGTTGGCAGGACTCCTCCAACTGCAAACAAGGTCAATTATCGCTCTTTGCATCATTAATTTTTAATCCATGAAGGTTTTATATGAGTAAAACTTTGCCAGAGCCTAAAAGAACAGACTTTAAGTTGATGCCACAACCTCAACATAAAGTAAATGAGCCGAGCAGGAGAAACACTCACTGCATATATTCTAGGGCTGTCAGCGTTAACACGTTAATCGCAATCAGATTAATGCAATCCATAACGCGTTTTTGTTTTTTCAATCTCATTTTAATGTTGCAAGCCTTTTTGTCCCTTCTACTCCCCGTAGACGGCTCCTCTAGCTGTAGCGCTATGCTTTGAAGTGGCCTCCTGCAGTAAACCTACCGCGCTGATGGAAAGTAAGAGAGCTACTGGACTTTTGAACGGCTTGTTTAACTTTAAAACACTTCCAGACGCTTCAGTTGACAAGTCAAAAGTAAAATGCAACCTGTGTCAAACGGAGTTTAACTACCACCGGAGTACGTGGAGTTTGAGTTAGCACCTCCACGCTAAACACCCAGGTGCAGCCAAGCCAGCCTCAGCTCCACCAAAGGACCATTTTGGAGTGTGGGAGTCGCAGCAGAGCCGTGATTGATTCCCAGTTAAGACACTCTGGTAAGAAATGCTTTACATTATGGGCTTAAAACTGCCTTCAAATGGAAAATAACAGGATTTTAAACATGACATTCAAAACGCCATTAATCGCAATTAACTATAGAAATTCGCGGAAATTAATCGTTTGACAGCCCTAATATATTCATAACTTTTTCGGCTTATACACCAGGTGAGAAACTTTAATTTGAAGGAGCAGCAGCAGGAACATCTTTAAATCCAGTATCCCGTTCCTATAATACATCTATGATTATAACACGGGTCATTGCTGCTGGCTTCCTGTAACATTATTTCAGACCTTAAATCTAACAAACTGGTATTAGGAACATGCAGCACATTTCTTACACCACCTGTGAGGGTCTTAAATTTCCATTTGGGTCACAGTCTCACAGCTTGAGGTGTTTACACAGCTGATTCAGAGCGCACTCATCCTTCTGTTCATGTCCATTCTGAACTTGGCTCAGAGCCATACAACCAAAGGCCTGCTGGGAGGAGTGACGTGTGTACTGCAGGTGTCCAAGATATTCTGTCATGTATGCATGTATGTAAACGGGTCAGTGATGGTTTTTAGTGGTTTAGTTTAAATTTAAAGAGTTAAAATGTAGAAAATAAACGTATGAATAACTTCACACATTCTTTTTTTGTGGACCCAGCATCAAATTTCTGCTTTTAATCCATTTAGAGAGAATATATTAGAGGATTATGGTAAAAATGTCTAAGTGGTGTAACCATAAAAACTTTGGAAGGAAGGAAAGGAGGGAAGGAGGGAAGGAGGGAGGGAGGGAGGGAGGGAAGGAAGGGAGGGAGGGAGGGAGGAAGGAAGGAAGGAAGGAAGGAAGGAAAATATATTAAAGGATTATGGTAAAAATGTCTAAGTGGTGTAACCATAAAATCTTTGGAAGGAAGGAAGGAAGGAAGGGAGGGAGGGAGGGAGGAAGGAAAAGAAGGAAGGGAGGAAGGAAGGAAGGAGAATATATTAGAGGATTATGGTAAAAATGTCTAAGTGGTGTAACCATAAAAACTTTGGAAAGGAATGGAGGAAGGAGGGAGGGAGGGAGGAAGGAAGGAAGGAAGGAAGGAAGGAAGGAAGGAAGGAAGGAAGGAAGGAAGGAAAATATATTAAAGGATTATGGCAAAAATGTCTAAGTGGTGTAACCATAAAAACTTTGTACCAAATAATTCAACTTGCTTAACCCTCCTGTTGTCCTTGAGTCAAGGAAGGGAGGGAGGGAGGGAGGAAAGGAAGGAAAGGAGGAAGGAAGGAAGGAAGACAGAAGGAAAGGACGGAGGAAGGAAGAGAGGAAGAAGGAAAGAAAGTAGGAAGGAAGGTAGGGAGGAAATGAGGGAAGGAGGAAGGAAGACAGAAGGAAAGGACGGAGGAAGGAACGGAGGAAGAAGGAAAGAAAGTAGGAAGGAAGGTAGGGAGGAAATGAGGGAAGGAGGAAGGAGGACACCTCTGCTCTAAATATTTTAAAAACCACTAACCGAGCATATGAAAGGTTCAGCAGTGGAGGGTTTGTAAAGCAGATGTTTGTGTTTCTGGTTGCAGGACACGGCAGGACAGGAGCGTTACCGCACCATCACCACGGCTTACTACCGCGGCGCCATGGGCTTCATCCTCATGTATGACATCACCAACGAGGAGTCCTTCAACGCCGTCCAGGACTGGTACGTGATTGGCTCGGAGCTTCATTCAGACTCTAGTTATTAACAGCTGGTGATTTATACTGCTGTGTGTGTGTGTGTGTGTGTGTGTGTGTGTGTGTGTGTGTGTGTGTGTGTGTCGCAGGGCCACCCAGATTAAGACGTACTCGTGGGACAACGCCCAGGTGATCATGGTGGGAAACAAGTGCGACATGGACGAGGAGAGAATCGTTCCTCCAGAGAAAGGAAAACACCTCGCTGATCAATTAGGTGAGATTTGATTTGGATGATCAATCAAAATTATGTACCTCATCTACCACTGAAGTAAAAGTACTGCAGTATTATAGTGATGTAGTATGCAGTATTACAGTAAAAGTACTGCAGTATTATAGTGATGTAGTATGCAGTATTACAGTAAAAGTACTGCAGTATTATAGTGATGTAGTATGCAGTATTACAGTAAAAGTACTGCAGTATTATAGTGATGTAGTATGCAGTATTACAGTAAAAGTACTGCAGTATTATAGTGATGTAGTATGCAGTATTACAGTAAAAGTACTGCAGTATTATAGTGATGTAGTATGCAGTATTACAGTAAAAGTACTGCAGTATTATAGTGATGTAGTATGCAGTATTACAGTAAAAGTACTGCAGTATAATAGTAATGTAGTATGCAGTATTACTAGTTTATACTACTTTATATACAGTTAGCTAGTTTACGCTACTTTATATACAGTTAGCTAGTTTATACTACTTTATATACAGTTAGCTAGTTTACACTACTTTATATACAGTTAGCTAGTTTATACTACTTTATATACAGTTAGCTAGTTTATACTACTTTATATACGGTTAGCTAGTTTTTACTACTTTATATACAGTTAGCTAGTTTATACTACTTTATATACGGTTAGCTAGTTTATACTACTTTATATACAGTTAGCTAGTTTATACTACTTTATATACTGTTAGCTAGTTTATACTACTTTATATACAGTTAGCTAGTTTACACTACTTTATATACAGTTAGCTAGTTTATACTACTTTATATACAGTTAGCTAGTTTATACTACTTTATATACAGTTAGCTAGTTTACACTACTTTATATACAGTTAGCTAGTTTAGTCCAGTGGTTCCCAACCTAGGGGTGGGGCCCCTCCAAAGGGTCAGCAGATAAATGTGAGGGCTGCTGAGATGATTAATGGGAAAGAAGAAAAAACAAAGTCCTGATACACAAATGTGTTTTCAGTTTTTGGACTTTTTCTCTAATCTTTGATTTTTGCTGAAATATTGGATCATTTGAACATTTATTGAAATGAAAGCATGTGAGAAGTTTAGAGGGAAGAATCAGTATTTGGTGGAGCTGTTAACAACTCATAGACATCTGAGATGTGAGCCGACTACACACTGCTGACTGGTTTCATCTTTAACAATGTGTTGGATTTTAAAAGCTTGTTATATTATCCATTGAGTCAAATCTGCATCTGAACAGTAAAGCTGTACCTCAGTACCTCAGATACTTTGCACTGTCATGGTGTTACTGTCTCTCCATGTTCAGCTGCACTTTGCGAAACAGGAGATGAACTTCTATTAACCAGTTCAACTACAGGAGAAAATGACTTTCCCCTCCGGGTGTGTGTGTGTGTGTGTGTGTGTAAAACAAAATACTAAAAGTGTGTGTTCCTATTGCTCGGGGGGAAAATGACATGATCTAATGAGAAAATGCACAATACTGGTTTTAGCTCCACTGCTTGGAGCTATTTTACCAAGATATGAGTCCTGTATAAATAAACACGCTGCAGGCTGAAGATTAAACTCAAACTAAAATAAGAGTTGTTCAAGTTAAAGACGCTGTGAGACGCTGTGAGACGCGAGTGAAGTTCTGCCAGATGTCTGAATCCTTTCATCCAGCCTGGATCTCTGTGAGGTGAAACATGATATTTGAACAGCTTAAAATATCTTATCGTGTTTGAGATATTTGTGAAGTGGGAAGAAGAGTCTGAATACTGCAAACACACCTCGAGAGGCTGAAATAACTAAAAACCACACCCGACTTAAGTCATGAAAACAATCTTTAAAAGCCCAAAACTGTGTAACAAATGTTCAGGTAGTGATATTAGATTAGTTAAATAACACAGCAGAAAATCCAACAATGTGAAGTTTAAATAGTAGTTTTAAAATATACACAGTAAACACAGAACTAATGAAATGAACTAGCTGAATGTCCAGTTTAACTAGTTTTTTCAGTTCCAGGATCTTATATCTGCTATTTATAATAAAAAAGGACATACTCTGCTCTCTATTTATACCCTGTTCTGATGTCAGATGTTAAACATGGTCAACGTTCAAACATTTTAAGGTGAATATATGTAGAAATGTGGCCTGTAAGACGAAACTCAGGGCCTCAACACTTAATTTGTAATGTTTTATTTCTTTCTTTTATTCTCTTTTGACAGAATATACAATAGAATAAACATAAAATGTACAAGCAACCAGTCACTCTAGTTCATAAATAATAGATAAATACAAATGACTACCTAAATAAATAAGAAATAAAGGTATAAGTGACAGACTTCTTCAATTAAATACATTTTAATAACAGATACACTTTTAATATAAAGACTTGAATGCTAAAGAAGTAGTTTCTGGTCTATGTGTAAAATATCCTGAACCAGACTGAACTCTACTTTATTGACATTCATCTAAACAACACACACACACACACACACACACACACACACACACACACACACACACACACACACACACACACACACACACACACACACACACACACACACAGACAGTGTTTCAGGTATTAGGAGGAAACTTGATTAGTAGAAGCTGTAAAGGATGAAATAATGCTGACACTGAGGTCAAATGAACTGTGAGAACTTCGAAGGTAAACTTTCACATTAGTGGGATCTTTCCCTTTTAGCTTTATCCCTAAAAAAATAGTTAGCATCTCTCTTCATCGCCACACTTTTACTTTTATCTACTGCAGGTTCGAAGTCTAAATATTCCCATATTGGGTTTTGAAGTTTTCTGCCTGGAACAACAACATTTTCTTCTTGAGCATTATTCAGTTATTTTTTCACTGCTAGTTTTAGTTTTAGTCTTAGTTTTATGGCGCTTTTCCACTACACAGTTCCAGCACTACTCGGCTCGACTCGACTCGGTTCCAGGAACGACCTTTTCCATTACAAAAAGGTACCGACTCAACGTGGGCTGGGTCGTCATAGCAACGGCTCTGCGAAACTGCCGTGACTTCGTTTTCTATGCCACACAAACACATAAACAATGGAGGACATGGAGGTGATGGTGTACTTGCTGCTGTATGTGTCTTTCTGTCACACACAAACCAATCGCTGTAACACTGTTGCTGGTATTTAAAAATGGCGGGTTTGATTCTTGTGTGGGACGGCTCATGACTCTTCCATTGACAACTCTTCTGACCAGCGGCCGGCAGTCTGATGACGTCACATTTAGTATCGGCTCGGCTCGCTTGGAACCTCAGCAGAGCAGATACTAAAAAAGTACCAGGTACCAGGTACTATCCCTAGTGGAAACACAAAAAACCTGAGTTGAGTCGAGCCGAGTCGTGCTGGAACTGTGTAGTGGAAAAGCGCCATTAGAGAACTAACTCTAGTCCTGACAGCCTGAATTTCTCTAAAGCGTCTTCCTATCCTCACCCTCCTGTCTCCTGTGTTTCCTCCCGCAGGCTTCGAGTATTACGAGGCCAGCGCCAAGGAGAACATCAACGTGCGGCAGGTCTTCGAGCGCCTGGTGGACATCATCTGCGTGAAGATGTCGGAGCGCGTGGACGTGGAGGCGCCGGTGGCTCCCGGTACCAAGCCCACCAGACTGACCGACAAGCCTGCTCAGCTACCTCAGAAGTGCTGCTGATCGTCCGTCAACCCCCCCCCCCCCAACCCCCCCGCCCCCCGCTGCTGTCGTCTCGTCCGCTCCCCCAAAAAGCTCTCGAGAAAAAGAAAAAACAAAAGAAAAAAAACAGATGTAACATTCCTCAAACCAACTCCCTCCTGCTTCAGTCCATGTTTGTGAGCAGTCAATAATCACTACTACTGCCTACTGCGGTTTCTGCTAACTAACATTTATATAGCTGTAGTTTCATCTTCCTCCACCCCCCCATCCCCCATCCCCCAACCCCCAATCCCGCCCCCCAACCCTGAGTATCCGAGGTCGGTCCTTCTGTGGACAGAGCAGTAAGGGCAGCAGTGAACTCCGAACAAAATCTAACTTGGCGTGTTTGAGAAGGTTGCAGGAGCCATGTTGAATATGTCGCTACGAGCCGGAAAGCCAGTTTATTAAGCAGTGTTAAAACCAGATACAGGAAGTCAGAGAAGGAAAATAAAGGCTGGTCACATTGTTAGGAGGTTTGGTGATGACGTCTCTACTGGTTCAGCTAGTCGGGGAATCGTCGTAACTTGCTGTCCAGCTAGGAACATGCTATGGCCCTAACCCAACTTCGGACGTTGGAAGTCGGAGCTGGAAATGATGTCGCACCTGAGTTTAGAAGCTAGACAACCAGTTCTATCCTGGTTAACCATTGATAGTGATACCAGGTGATAAAAGAGCATTTCGGTGTATTTTGCTCGTGCAAACAGCGTAGCAACACGTCCATAGATAGAAGTTGGACATCGCTGTGGGTACGACTGATTTAATGAGACACTAATAAGATAAAACTGCTTATAAACACAATATTATGACAACTTTCACACAGAGCCATGAGCTTGGATTTCGAAGTCAATGATGATGAGGTTCGTTCAACCATCCGAGTTGGAAATCTGACTTTTATTCAGAAATTCGGAAATACCAACTTCAGAGTACAATTATAATGCACCATCAGTCATAGAGGCTCTCTCTCTTTGTGTCTACACATTTATACCATCGACTCCAGTCTACAAAATATCCCCTATTCTGTGGAGCTGTTTGTGCTCCGGAAAGCTTTGATAGTTTCTGCATTGATGCAAATTTGAACTCAATACGAAAGCTTTCAACATAATCGTTATTTTACATAAAACTAAGCTGTTTTAAATGCAGGTGTGACCGGGCTTTAAACCTTCTACATACATATAAAAGTCTCTACATAGAGAAACAGTAGTTGGTCCTGTTAAAGGCTGCGTATCATTTAAAGAGTTACGATACCAGCACCAAGCTCCAAGTACCCTTAAAGTGACACTAACTGAGTACCTCATTCAATACCCATTCCACATGTAGTGCTCTGTCTTTCACCTCCACGTAACTACTGTGGCAGTGGGCCAATCACATGTCACATTAAATCGAAGAACGCTTGCATTGATTGACTGGGTGCAAAAAGGATCAATTGCAGGTATTGTTTAACGGGAGACCTTTCAATACTACTTGGTATCGATTTATTTTGGTCGAGACCTTAAAAGGTATCGAGTACTGATACCCAGCCTTAGGTCCTCTACATCAAAAAACTGATCACATGATCCAACTGCCTGTTAGGCTGCAGGTGTAAAATGGATGCATTAGTGTAAGAAAACAGCTGTGTCTTGATTGCTAACATGCAGCACACATCGGCAAGTACTCGAAGCTCAAGAATGCTCGAAAGTAGGACGAAATCAGTGTGTGGAGGTGTTCTGATGCGTGTTTTATGTGTAAAGCAGAGATTGAGAAGCATGTTCCTAGCTGAACCCCAAGGATACAGAAGAAAACCCCTCTGAACATCTAATCATGTGACACTGAACACGGTTGTACCAAAAGGTCTCTGGAGTGGACGCACACGTTTCGGGTTGTACCTCCCGTAGAAAAAAAAACACGCCAAATTATGTTTTTGTGTGAGCGTCCTGTCAGGAGCAGGAAGCAGGTCGGTCCACAGGTAAGCACAGCACTGCCTCTCCTCTCAACGTGTAGCACAACGAGAAAAAACTCACACCTCCTCCTGCTGCTGCTGCTCATGTTCACACGTTTACAGTCGCAGTCGCTCATCCGCCGAAACAACACCCGATAGGCTGCTTCTCTTCAGATAGCTAGTGATAGTGAACCCACTCCTAATACAATATGCCTATAGCCCACTTAACTGTTATTGGCCTTACTTAGTGCTGTTTTTGGCTTGAAAGATGCTTTAGGGCTACACCACCAATGCACAACTCCCGGGCAGGGCTGCAGCCGAAAATCATTAAGAGTCAAAGATTAAAACCGAATCGGGTCGAGTCCGAGACTGAAATGACGTCCGAGTACAAAAAAACCAGACTGAGTATTCTTGCTAACGCTGCTCTGAAGTGGTTTTTAACAGCACAAAGTTAAAAAAGAAAGAGAAGAAGAGAAGAAAGAGAGAGAGAGAGAGAGAGAGAGAGAGAGAGCGCGAGAGAGTGCCTCCTGTGATGTTTTAACAGGATCCATGTAGATTATTATTGTCGTTGAAGTGACGATGAGACAAATCAAAGTATAAGAACTATAATAATATGTACTAGAACTTTATAGTAATAGTAATAATAAGAGCGCTCGTGTTGCACTTTCATTAACAAACATCAGAACGGGACCAAGCAAGTAGTTGTTAAATTAATATCATATTTTATTTCCGTTTGCTCATAATTGTGATTTCTGCATATCTCATAATTATAACTATGATGTACTTATATAGTGCTCATCTTTATAATATTCATAGATATTCATTATGAGATAAAGATATTGTATTTATGACAGAAATCTTAGTTATTAGAGATTATATTTAATATTTAAAAAGGTCAGATTTTTGAGAAAACACCTCTGTTTTTTGTTTTTTTGGTGAATTTAATGCGCTTAATACAATGTAAACACTATAATTATAGTTTTGGTGTGGACTTAGACGCCATAATGTGAGAATGTGTTTGCTTTTATATGTATATTTTTTATATGAGTCATGAATATTTAGTAACAAAAACTCCTGAGCGAGCACAAATTAAATTCAAAATAAAATCCAGCATCTTTAACAGCAGGTCAGCCGCTTTTAGTTTGAAATTTACGTGGCACATTTCCTGTCTGGCGTCGTAAATGTGGTGATTTAAAACTTTTAAGTGTCATAAATGATAGTGAACTTAATATATTTGGGTTCAGCTAGATTATAATGGTTCAGCCTCAGTGTTTCCAGCAGAAATGAGACAAAAAAACAATTAGCAGCTGGTGGAGACCAAACCAGAGCTAAAAAAGGAGAGTGAAAATAAAACTACGCTGCTTTAGAGTCTATTAATTAATGAAAACAAGACTTCAGCTATATTATAATGGATGTAATGGTTCAGCTGCAGCGTTTCCAGCAGAAATCAAACAAAGTTAAAGACTAGCTGGTGAAGAAAGTGGATCATTTAGCAGCTGGTGGAGACCAAACCAGAGCTAAAAAAAGGAGAGTGAAAATAAAACTACGCTGCTTTAGAGTCAACAATCAACTAAGAATCAAAAGATCATTTAAGCAAAAAAAGTCAAATGTTTCTTGGTTGCAGCTCTGAAGATATGATGATCTAAAGGTTTTAGATGTCATACATGATAGTAAACTTTATATATTCAGGTTTTGGACTGGTTATTAATTAATGAAAACTAAACTTCAGCTATATTATAATGGCTGTAATGGTTCAGCTGCAGCGTTTCCAGCAGAAAACAGACAAAGTTAGAGACTAGCTGGTGAAGAAAGTGGATCATTTAGCAGCTGGTGGAGACCAAACCAGAGCTAAAAGCAGCGTGAAAATAGGAAATAATAAGATAAAACATTGCAGCTTTATAGTCTTGAAACTTAAAACCAGACGGAGCAAACTGGGAAGTGTCCTGATATAATTCAACAAGAATGCATGCTGTATTTAAATAATAGCAGCTGGTGGAGACCAAACCAGAGCTAAAAGCTGCGTGAAAATGGGAAAATAATAATAAGATAAAACTTTGCAGAAACTTAAAACCAGATGAAGCAAACTGGTAAACTATCCTGACATAATTCAACGAGGCGTCGCTTCTTCTCTCCCAGGTGTAACGTCTGCTCTGCTGTCGAGCCTCGTTCGCACCACCTGAGTCAGATCTTTTTTACCGCCGCTCACACTCTTTCACAGGAGACGACGTGTTCCTCCTCTACGGCGCTTATACATGACAGGAAGTGTCAAAATATCCGCTGTCGTTCCAGCTGTTGGAAAGTATATATCACATCATATTTTTCTGAGTGCTTGCTTGCGGGCGGATTTAATGACATCCTGTGTGATGCTGAAGATAACTAGACTCAGGCTGGAAGGGGTTTTTATTTCTCACTCAGAGACTTCCTGACATGAGCAGAAAGATCATTTGCACAAAGGGAAGCTGATATTCGCTGAGGGAACGATGTGCTGGGACTATAAAGTAGGACCTTTATGACCGCAGCTATAATTAATGTAAAAGAGAAACAGATTGCAGGTGCTGTGAAGGTACACTGCTTAAGATTTCCATTATACTAAACTCACTCATGATATTCTTAATCGGCTATTACCTGAGCACCAGACTGTCTTTAACCTGCTGCGACCCTGCGTCCTCATATGGAGACATTACATTTCAGGTTTGCTGGACCTTTTATTTCATTATGCTTAACTTTGACCCGTCATCCTCATTCGTACACGCGTTTCTGTGCCACCTAGTGGTCGCAAAAGCACATTACAGTGTGAAAATCAGTGTGAAAATGAGACGGCAGGCAAAATGTTGTTTGTTAATGCTGAATAAAGTCTGTAGTTTGATACAAATTTGACTAATTTTAAGAAAAAAACAACAAACTATGACACTGCTAATCAAGACATTTGAGGACATTGGGACTTTATTATCAGTGGTGTAAATGTAAGGAAATAACACTGGTGAATTAATTGTGTTATACAGTAAAATAAACCCATTGCCCCCTACTCATCAGGTCCTACTACTCCCAGATATCTAGGAGACATTTAAAATGCATGTTAAATACAAGCTTGTGTCTCAGGAGGTTAATGAATCATCTCTATGGTAATATGTACCGCTGACAACACATCAGTCGTGTGCTTGTGATTGATGATTTTTGAGCTGTAACAGATGGTGGAACATGGATGAATATTTAGCTCGTTCCATTTCTCACTTTGATGCACAAACACGTCCACTGATGGTCGATTTAGAAATTAGGAGATTAAAAAAACCAACAATCTTCTGACAAACCTTGACGTCAAGACTAAAGCTACTTTTTTTGTGTTCGCTCAGTAGTTTTGCCATTAATCTCATTAATCTCATTAACTCATTAACGATCTCATTAACTTGTGGTTTTGCTGTAATCAGGAAGACAGAAAATCCCTAAATGTCCCTTTTTTGGAAATCCACCTGGACCTTTTTCACTTTGTGTGTGTGCTATCATCTTTAAATGTGAGGCAGGTGTTCACTGTTAGGGTTAAGTATCGCTCAACCGTTTGGTAGAGGTCACTCTGTGTCATGATATCTGCTCAAAAACTAAAATCTGTTGGACCCATTGACCCATTTAACTTTTAGGTCAATCTTCAGCACTAGTATGAGGAATGTAACGCACAGACAGACCATCAGATTGTGTTATGGTTGCTATGGATACAGGTTTGGCTGTGAGCAAGTCCGTACAAATAGTGATATTTCCTATCTCTGGGTGCAAAAAGGATCAATTGCAGACTTCCATACTACTTGGTATCGATTTATTTCAGTCAGATACCCAGGCCGAGTGTTCACTAGTGTTTAGTTTACAGCTTCGTACTGCCTTTCACCGCTACAGACAAAGACACAGGCCTTTTTTTAAAATTGAAAACACATTTTTATTTTACGCGGATGAACAAAAAGAGACCATGTGCTCTGTTTCTGTATCAGCTGGGGTATTTCTGACACCTTAATAAGTAACTTTGGGAGGTTTTCTTTCAGGGAAGACCTTATTAATGCACATGGTCGCTGTGGTTCAGGAGCTGCACACATTTTAAGTTGGGAATGTTATTTTGAAGTTTTTAATGTTTTTTTTTAACGTATCAAAGCTCAGAAACCAAACTGGAACAAACTAAAACCCTGCAGATAACAAAGACCCAGATCAGACTGCCAGAGACTCGACCCAGACTGCCGCTGAGCGCTGCAGCCCTGCTTCATGGTGGCTTTTAGCTTTTTGCACCGACCGACACAATCCGACGCCATACTGAGTGTTTTCTACTCACACACACACGTGAGCAGGGCTGATGATGAGTGAAGACCACGTGGTTGTTTAACCTCCCTCCCTTTTTAGCAGGTGTAGTCACGTAGCCGTCATGTTCGCAGTGTATCCCTCATGAACGTGTGAGTGTGTGTGCGTGTGTGTGTGTGTGTGTGCGTGAGTGTGTGTGTGATATTAGAGCCAACACGTTCTATCGTTGCATATGGTTATCATGATATTTATTGCGTGTTCAGTTGTGAGGGTTTTTTGTGTTCGTGTACAGTATCTTTGACGGAAATGTGATATTTTTGGACGATGTCATGTCAGCTGAGATACAGTACGTGTGTGTATATGAAAGACTTCAAGAGAAAAAAAAAGGGAAGACGAGGAGGAGGAGGAAAAAATATTGTGCATTTATTATTATTATTATTATTAAATATTACAAAGGTAGAAAAAAACCAACAATATCCTGCCAAATTGTTATAGCTACAACAGCGCACGTTTCTGTGTGTAACTCCCCACCATGTGTCTTCATATTGATAAAAAAAAAACATACAATAATATTGACATTGTCTTCATATGATTATTTTCTAAGTGAATTTGTAAATTATAGAATTAGAAATGATACTGTTGTTGAGTATGAATTTATTTTTATGCTGTGTATACCATGGACAAATTATATAGAGAGTTTATGTAAACTTGTTGTCTTACAGTTCACTCCTGTACGGGGGAGAAGCACAAAGTGATTGTACAAAAAAATATTGTGAATGTTTGTATATTATAGATGAAATTTAGTATAATAAAAATAATCACAATCTTTAATCAGAACATGTGTCGGGTTGTTTGTCAGTGTCACTTGTGTTGAATAAATGACTCTAATTCAGTCAAAGTAAGGTGATTTTACAAGAGCATATAAATACATTGAAAATAAGACATTAAAATGACATTAAAAAGACATTAAGATTGTATTTAAACTACGATAAAAACAAGAGAAAAGCAGATAGTTAAAGATTAAGACCATTGCACATATCTAATCGACTGGAAAGCTGCTGTAAACAAAAATGGTTCAAGACCAATTTAGTTAAAAAAAAGAAAACTGCCCCATTAATGTCATTAGCAGTCGTTATATTTTGTAGTATGGCTCTCTGTGCTTACATGGAAGGAAAACCTCAACTTTATTTACCACTTTAAACACGACATAGTAGATCCAAGGTGCTTCACACAAAGTAAAAAACACATAAACACAATAATAAAAAGAAATCTATGGTTGCTATAGATACAGGTTGTTCTATGGTTGCTATAGATACAGGTTGTTCTATGGTTGCTATAGATACAGGTTGTTCTATGGTTGCTATAGATACAGGTTGTTCTATGGTTGCTATAGATACAGGTTGTGCTATGGTTGCTATAGATACGGGTTGTGTTATGGTTGCTATAGATACAGGTTGTTCTATGGTTGCTATAGATACAGGTTGTGCTATGGTTGCTATAGATACAAGTTGTTCTATGGTTGCTATAGATACAAGTTGTTCTATGGTTGCTATAGACACAGATTGTTCTATGGTTGCTATAGATACAGGTTGTGTTATGGTTGCTATAGATACAGGTTGTGTTATGGTTGCTATAGATACAGGTTGTTCTATGGTTGCTATAGATACAGGTTGTGCTATGGTTGCTATAGATACGGGTTGTGTTATGGTTGCTATAGATACAGGTTGTTCTATGGTTGCTATAGATACAGGTTGTGCTATGGTTGCTATAGATACAGGTTGTGCTATGGTTGCTATAGATACAGGTTGTTCTATGGTTGCTATAGATACAGGTTGTTCTATGGTTGCTATAGATACAGGTTGTGCTATGGTTGCTATAGATACAGGTTGTTCTATGGTTGCTATACTGTAGATGCAGGTTGTTCTATGGTTGCTATAGATACAGGTTGTGTTCTATGGTTGCTATAGATACAGGTTGTGCTATGGTTGCTATAGATACAGGTTGTTCTATGGTTGCTATAGATACAGGTTGTGCTATGGTTGCTATAGATACAGGTTGTGCTATGGTTGCTATAGATACAGGTTGTTCTATGGTTGCTATAGATACAGGTTGTACACGAACAGAATGAGTCTCTAACATGTTTTTAATAAAAGTTTAGAACCAGTGAGGTGTGAATGAGTCTGTAGAGGCTGTAAAACATCACATTTAGACTCAATGAGAGAAATAAATCCATGTTTTATGTTGTCATGGCAACAAAGAGGAAGGAGAAGCAAAGAAATGATTTATGTAAATAGCACTTTCTTGCCCAGATTACCTACAGTACATGTAGTTGGCTCACCTGAACTAACGCTATGCTCACTATGTTTTAATCATGTTATGTTTTAATTCAGTCACTTTTGTAGTTTGTGGTTATAGATTTATAAAGACCATACTAACAGCCAACTTCACATCAATTAAGGTTCATACTGAAAGGCTCGACTACAGTTTCATTCAGTAGGAAGAAAAAGAGTCAGTGATGGTTTATCACAGTCAGCAGTACAGTAGAGAGAAGAAGCAGGTTGTTCAGAGTTCATCATCATCAGTCAGTTTAAGTTACAGTCAGTCAGAGAGCAGAGCGGATACTCTGACAGATACAACAAACATGATCTATAATTCAAATGATGAGACTCAGCACGAAGCATCAGACAAAAGCTGCAAAAGAAGTTAAGAGAGAGGAAGGGACGCTTATTTTACAGCATTCAGAGTGAAACTGGAGGAAAAGTGATACACAGAAAGCAACAGGAGAGAAGAGACAATCATATCAGGTTCAGACTGAATAATAAACTCCATAAAACAAGGAAACATGATATGAGAAGGTGCAACTTTTGTGGACAAGATGAAACATTAGATGATTAAATGATTTACTGTCAGAAATATGAAGCTGAAAGGAGACGCCTGATTTTAGTATCATTATTATTAATATTATAACAGCACCTTAGTTTAGATTTCTGATGCATGCTCCTTTTTGTTTCTTTAACCTTTATTTAACCAGAAAGAAGATCTCATTGTGATTAAAATAGCTTTTTTAACCTTTAGACAGGCAGGAGGGAAACCTAATTTGATGTTAACTTCTTAACTAGCTGTATCTCCTGCAGGATATGTTGGTATGTTAAGGTATAAAAATGCTCCTAATGGTAAACAATTGAATGAGAAGTGATGCATTCTTGCTTTTCCCTGCTCATTAATACTAGTTTCTAAACTGATTTGATCATTTATATCAAAGTGTAGACCGACCAAAAGCTTCAATTCTATCAATCCAGTTCTCCCAATTCAAGGCACATACAGCTGAACAACCACTTTAACCAATCACGCTCCGAAGAAGGTGTTAAAGAGTCTGTATCTGCTGGTGCACGTCGCCTGTTTAAGGGTTAAGAGAGTTCTGCAACATAAACCCTGCAACACACAAGTATGAATGCAAACCTCATCCTCTCAGATCTGACAGCAGCTTGATCCTCCAGCAGGAGATGGAGCCGTCTGCTCTGCTGCATCACGCTAGTGGAACAGCCTTCCTCACCATCTGAGAGCAGCACAGACCCAACACTCTAACCTACAAACATCATTTCAGACTGTACAATCACCACTGCTCCCAGTAGACCTCACACTGCACTTTTAATGCTCACTACTGTGCAATATTAGTATTTAAGATATACTACTACCTTCAGTTCAACTGTGCACTGTAGTATAATATTTTTACTACTATTGTTTTTATTGCTTTTGCACTTACTTAGTATTTATTGTTCTTTATTATTGTTTATTGACACTGTTCTATTTTTACTATCCACTGTGCTGTTGCAACAATCATCATGGAACTAATAAAGGATTATCTTATCTTATCTTAACTCATCTTATCTTATGATTATTTTCTTTATTGTGTGTTCTATGTTACTAATCTGTTTCACTTTAAACAACCATTAATTAATTTTGATTGATTTATGTTATTTAAACAGTAGAGTATTAAACTTTAATTTATTTTTAATTTTTATTGTTTAATTTTTTTTAATTTTTTGATTTTCTTAATTTTATTTTTAATTTTTTTAATTTTTATTTTTTTTTATTTTTTTATTATTATCCGGACGGGGGCGGTAATGCATCTAAAACCGACCCACCAACTGCCAATTAACAACAAAAGAAGACTCCGATCAGACGACCAATCAGACGCGCCGTTGATTGTGATTGACAGGCCTCTCAGCCAATCAGATGCTTTGTTTGGGCTGACTGCTACCTCAGAGGGAGGCTGCTGCTGCTGCTGCTCTGAAACTCTTCACCTCACCATCCAACATCCAGCTCACCGAAGCAAAAGGTGAGCTTCTCTCTTACATCTACTCTGTCTTAAAAACTTAAAAACACTGCTGTGTCATGTTTCAGAGCTTAGATGTAGCCGGTTTTAGCTTTAAAGACAATAAAAATGGGGTTTAACGGCTGAGAACCGGCTACAGTTAGCCAGTCGTTGTTAACCGGTGTTACGGTGAATTCTGTACCCCCTTCTAAAAATGTACCCCTCTATTTAAAAGCGCGTTTCCCATAGCAACACACCCGCATTAGAAGCTTAATTACAGTTGTAGTAAGCTGAAAGGGGTTACGGTAAGTTGGAGTTACCTTAGAAGGGGAGTGGTTTTGGTTAAAGGGAAGGAAGGACACATTTAAAGACGGGAACAGATTTCGCTGTAACACCGGATTACTGGAAGCTAAAATACAACTAACGAAGCCGGTGTAGCTAAGCCAACACTAATAAGACTTGTTCCCATGGTAACACCGTTTGTTTTAATCTGTAAATACTTGAAGGAAAGGAGAGACAGAAGGAAGGAAGGAAGAAGGAAAAGAGGGAGGAAGGCAAGAAGGACAGATGCTTGGGAGGAAGGAGGGATGGAAGTAAGGAAGGGAAAGAAGGACAGATGGAAGGAAGGGAGGGAGGGAGGAAGGAGAGATGGAAGGAAAGAGGAAAGGAAGGAAGGACAGATGGGAGGAATGAGGGATGGAAGGAAAGAAAGGAGGGAAGGCAGGACAGGTGGAAGGGAGGGGGAGGGAGGAAGAAAGGAGGGAAGGAAGGACAGATGGAAGGAAGGAAGGGAAAGGAGGACAGATGGAAGGAAGGGAG
>NC_070584.1:34379094-34546594 GCF_027409825.1 Scomber japonicus
AGACAATGATTGAAGGAGGTTTGGATGTGAAGAAACAACCTGGAAGGAGGATGATTCTGCTGATTATTGCACTTTAAAGTACGATGAAGATGAAGATGAAGAAAACATTTTGTTATCAGATGAAATGATTTGTCTGTTTGTGCTTCAGGTGGGCTCAGTTCTTCATCTGTCCTCTGATGATCGAAGACGCCATCGACAGAGAGGTGGAGGCAGTGGACAGCGGTGAGTCCACACTGACGATGAAGAAGAACACACACCTTCATCATCAGTCACACTTTTAACATGTTGAGCAAACATATATAGAACAGTGGAAGCTTCCAGGTTTGAGAATTTACGGCTTTTCTTGGTCTTAAATTATTATAAAGTGAATATTTTAGTCATTTTTTTATTGATTTCTGAAGTTTTATGGACCAAATGAGGAAATAATTGACTGTTTAATACTGAAAATAATGATTAGATGCAGCTGTGGTTTAGTGTAAATTAACCCTTAAGCAGGCAACGTGCACCAGGAGATACAGACTCTTTAACACTGTTAGGAGTGTGATTGGTTAAGGTGGTCGTTCATTAGTATGTGCCTTTAATCGATAGAACTGGATTGATACGTAGAAATGAAGCTTGTTATAAATCTATACTTTGATATAAATGATAAAATCAGTTTATAAACTAGTATTAATGAGCAGGGAAGGAAATAATGTACCACTTCTCATTCCATTGTTTACCATTATGACCATTTTTATATTTATTAATAATCCTGGTGGAGATACAGCTCATGAAATCCCAAGTATATTAAAATATATATATATATATGGAAATGTTTTATTTAGGTGCAAATGAGATAACTAGTAGCATCAAGTCATTTTTAATTCCTGCCTGTTTAAGGGTTAACATAAGATCATAAATAGTGTTTTAAAAGGTAAAAAAAAAGGAGGTAAACTAAGTACATCTGTATAATGAAAACAATACAGTACAAAATAAAAAGAAGAAGAGCAAAGTAAACATAGTAATTGGTACAGTAAGATACTGAGATTAATGTAATGATGAATATTATTTTCATTATTGTTTCATCTGCTGATCATTTTTGTCTATAAAATGTCAGAAAATAGTGTAAAACATGTTCAAATGTCTTATTCTGTCAGTCTAAAACCCCAAATATATTCAGTTTACTGTCATTTATCATAAAGAAATCATTAAAATGAATTAGATATAAGAATATATAAATGCTCATCATGTTGTAATGTGAATTAACTACAACCCTTTTCAGCTACAGTCACCTCTTCTGTTTTTCTTCATTCTAATTATTTCTGTGTGTGTTCAGAGTACCAGCTGGCGCGGCCGTCTGACTCTCACCGTAAAGAGATGCTGTTTGGTAGTTTGGCAAAACCGGGACACCCGATGGGCAAATTCTGCTGGGGTGAGAAACTCAAACACATTCAAACACATTCAAACACATTCAAACACTCTCAGTCAACAGTAGAAATCCCCTGTTCTCCGTTTAGTTTTAGCTGTTCTCCGTTTTAGTTTTAGCTGTCATATTACATATTACAACATTTTGTTATATTGGTAAAAACACAACAACAGATTTCCAAGAAGACAAAATCAGCTGTGTGCAACTAATTCTACTTCTCTAATTTTAACTTCTGCAGATACAAACATAACACAACGAGTATTAGGCCAGACTAAGAGACTTTTTTTGTGTTTTTTTGGGGGGGAAATTACGAGAATAAAGTCGTAATATTATCATTCATACTACTTTATTCTCTTTTTTATTACGACTTTATTCTGGTAATATTACGACTTTATTCTCTTTTTTTATTACGACTTTATTCTGGTAATATTACGACTTTATTCTCTTTTTTTATTACGACTTTATTCTGGTAATATTACGACTTTATTCTGCTAATACTACGACTTTATTCTCTTTTTTATTACGACTTTATTCTGATAATATTACAACTTTATTCTCGTAATTTCCAAAATTGTATTTATGTATTTATTTTTCCTCTTAGCATGGCCCTAATACTCCGTCGTACATAACAGATACATAAAGCGTCTGTGATATTTAACGTTGTGATGTCGTGTTTTTTTTTCCTTCAGGTAACGCTCAGACATTAAAACACGAGCCCAGAGAGAAACAGATCAACACCTACCAGCGGCTCCGAGACTTCTGGAGGAGATACTACTCGGCTCATTACATGACGCTCGCCGTTCAGTCCAAAGGTGCGTAAAGAATAAACAAGAGAGAAGATCACATGTTGTAAGAACTGGAGCACATCGGTAACCTGCAGCTGTAAATCTAAAGGGTTAGTCCTCTGTAAGGTGAATTTACTTTTATAGCACATTACAACAAGAAGGCAAATCAAAGTGCTTAACATAAAAAAATAAGTTAGAATACAATGAATTAATTGACAATGAAAATACAGATAATCTTACACAGAATAAACAGATTTTGTTCGATGTGGTTTAGAGCAATTGTGAAAGAGATATGTAAAGGAGGCCGTGATATTTCACTAGTTTAAAGCGATGATTCGGCATAATTTCGACCTAGTGTAGCTGTAAACATTGTCGAAATCTTGCGCAATCACTGAAATACGGTGTGGGGACATCTAGAGAGATCTTAATTTGTTCACAGAGAACAGGAAACATGAAATTATTAAGTAAATCTTATCATTAAGAGAGTAGATTTTATTATACTTTTTTATTTTAAATGACTGAGTTGTATGAAATTATATTACTCATTGTAATTAAGTACATTTTGTTCATCTTCTATTGATAAATGTTGAATCTTTTTATACACCACAAATCAATACAATACAATTTAATACAATAAAACTATTTATTGTGTCCTCAGTAAACATGAATTACTAACTCCATTCAAATGAATTAGCTCAGTTAACTGGCAAAACAGACAGACAGGAATTAGCCAATCACAAAAAAGTAGCTCAGTTTCTGCCCAGCGACAGGTTGCTAAGGCCCTACGGTTGCTAAGGGCAGTTAAGGCCCTGTGGTTGCTACGGTGATGTGAGAACCTACTTGGAAAACATTCTCAAAATGCCCCAGAATTTGGCTTCTGACAAGGTCCCGAACAATTTAAAACTGTGAGAAAACCGTAACTCCTGTCCAAAAACCGAAAACACCGTGAGAGACACAGAAGCCGGCAGATTCTGACAGTGTTTATTTTATTCACATATTCCTTAAAATGAGCGAGTAAGCTCAGTGTGAACACAGAGTGAGATTATTTTGGAAAAAAAAGACGATTACATTAGGGTCAATGAGGAGCGAGACAGGTATTGCTGCCGGTCTCGGCCCCCCCGTTTAAATTTTGTGCAGACCCCGTCTGTCAAAGTCACATTTTATAAATCCCAACACCTATGTCTATATTTTGACAAAAGATTATTTGTCTCTTTTTTACGGTTTGGCCGTGAGCTCGACTTAAAAATAAAAGGTTATTTTTTACTGCTTCTGACACTCAAGCTAACTGACGCTTCCACTCTAACTTTGAAGAAAAAGTGATTTCCACTCCTCGTTTGACTGCCATAGTTTGAGACATTGACATTTGATGTAAAAACAGTTTGGTGTTTTGGAGAGAACACAAGTTTTCCTCCGTTTTAAAGTTTGAATGACGTTTCTACGTGCACGGATGAGAGAGCTCCGAAAGCGACATTTTATGGGTTTAAAAAAAATTCCCATTCATTTCCAATGCAGAATTATTCCTGGTTATTTGGGAATAACTTTGGGGAAAATTTGAATTTCAACACCAAAAGTCATAGCACCTCTTTCCCCATCGAGCCGCACGTTTTGATGTATATATTTTCAGGGTTTTCTCAAAGCGGCGTGACGAGTTACGTGCCGAAATTTGGCAGAAGAATAATAAAAAGTGTGGAGAAGATTACGAGATGCTTCGCCCCGAGGCACTAATGATTGATTCAGAGTATTTGTAAATTTATAAATGGACTCAATCATACACAGAGCAAAGAGTTGAGTCTGTTTATTAAATACCACAGTGAACATGTGAAGGAGCGGCTGTCACACACACACACTTCCTGTTTCTCAGAACCAGCACAGTGTTTGTGTCTAACATAAAGAGGAACTGAGTTAAACATGAAACCTTTCACTGAACAGCTGTTTTCGACATTTAGTCTTTTCTTTTAACCCATCAGACTGTTTAATGTGTTGAAAGTAATGTCTGTGGTGACTATTTAATTATTATTTATTTGTTTTATTAGTACAATTCATGAGTATGTTTAGTAATTGCTTTGTAGTTTTTCCATTGGATAGTTAGAATGCTTTTATGTTATTTATTTTTAAGACCTACCTACCTGTATATCTAGTTATATCTATCTACCTACCTGTCTACTTACCTACCTACCTCCCTAGATACATGGATGGATAGATAGATAGATGGATAGATAGATAGATGGATGGATGGATGGATGGATGGTACATCACTAACAGTATTGATGTTGTTTGTTGTTTAGAGTCTCTGGACACTCTGGAGCAGTGGGTCAGAGAAATCTTCATCAATGTTCCCAACAAGTACGTCATCACAACACTTAACTTTCTCTGTTCGTCTGATGATCAGGTGAAATTAACCTGATTGATCTGCTGTGGTACACATTAGAAAATATTATTTATTTACAGCTAAACTTATAGATGAGTATAAGAGGAGTATAAATGTACATAGAGATATTTTTGTGACATTAACAGATAAAGATACAGATATATTAGCTGTGTGTTACACTCCAGGTTTATACTTTGATCGTATGCAGTATGGAATAAGGGTAATATTACAAAAAATTAAATTTAAAAAAGATAAATATGAGTTTTGTTTCAGCGGTGAACCTCGAGCCGACTTCTCTGACCTCCTACAGCCGTTTGATACTCCAGCCTTCAACAAACTCTACAGAGGTCGGATTCATTATTATTATTATTATTATTAATAGCAATAGTTTATAAATAATGAAAATAATCATTAGTTGCAGCTGTATACATGTTAACACTGAGTATTGCGTGTGTGTGTGTTGCAGTGGTTCCTGTGAGGAAGGTTCATGCTCTCACCATCAGCTGGGCCGTACCACCACAGGGAAAACATTACAGGTGAGTCACACTGTGAGATTATCTGATGACCTGCGATACCTGCACAGACACTCGATCAGCTGTTTACAACCAGAACTGTGTGTGTGTGTGTGTGTGTGTGTGTGTGTTTCTCTGTCAGAGTGAAACCTCTTCATTACATCTCCTGGCTGATTGGACATGAAGGAACCGGCAGCATCCTGTCTCTGCTCAGGAAGAAGTAAGCAACTAATTATTATTTTCATTATTGATGCATCCCTAGATTTTTCCGATTAGTTATTCGATAATCTCATAAAATGGTGAAAAAAGTGGATCAGTGTTTCTCAAATGTCTGAAAGATATTTAATTTACTGTCACAGGACTAAAGAAAATATTCACATTTAAAAAGCTGGAAGCAAAAAAAAAGATTATAATCGATTATCAGAAAAGTTGGCTATGAGCTTACAAGTTGACAGCTAATTGATTATTTGATTGATTAATGGTTGCAGTTATACAGTGCAGTTATAGTGTGTTTGTGCGTGTGTGTGTGTGTGTGCGTGCAGGTGTTGGGCTCTGGCTCTGTTTGGAGGAAACAGTGAGACGGGCTTCGACCAGAACACCACCTACTCCATCTTCTCCATCTCCATCACCCTCACCGACCAGGGCTACCAGAACGTCTACGAGGTGAAATGACACAACTGCCTCAAACTTAATTAATCAACAAATCACCAAAGTTACAACCAGACACATATAAGAAGTAAAATATTCTATTGAGATTTTAACAAACATATTCCCTGACAGAAGGCAGCATCTAGTGGCCATTAGAGGAACTGCCTTCACACTCCAGACATGATGATGATGATGATGCTGGTTTTAGTTTCAGAGTCACTCAGCTGTTGAAATGGAGTCATGAACAAATACAGATAAATATAAATATATAATACATTTTAGTTTCCTTCCATCACTCAGCTTTACTGTCCTCTGAACAGGTTGTTCATCTGGTGTTCCAGTACCTGAAGATGCTCCAGACTCTGGGCCCTCAGCAGAGGTCAGACTACACACACACACACACACACACACACACACACACACACACACACACACACACACACCACAGCAGAGGTCAGACTACACACACACACAGTAACAAAAAACACTGTTAAAATCTGCTTAAATGTTTTCTGTGTTAAATTCTATCCTGGAACAATCATCAGTACAAAAAGGTAATGCAATAGTATGATAGTATAATGTAGAATAGTATACTATATTTAGTGTTATAGTACACCATAGTATAGTATAGTATACTATACTATACTATACACTATAGTGTAGAATAGTATACTATATATACTATGTTATACTTTGTAGTATAGTACTACAGATACCGATTCCGATTCTTTTGCTGTTGGTATCGGCCAATACCGATACCAGTGTACTCCTTGTCAGAAGTGTGTCAGAAGTGTGTCAGAAGTGTGTCAGAAGTGTGTCAGAAGTGTGTCAGAGCTAACGGAGCTAACCACAAAGAGCTAACCAGTAAATAGATTCCTATTTCTAATAAATTACATGGTATGGGTTCGGTGCCTGGATTCCAGTACTCACCGATACTGATTCCAGCATTTTTCAGAGGCATTTCCGATACTGGTATCAGAATCGGAACAACTCTTTAATATAGTATAGTATAATTATACTCAGATAATTATATCACAATATCAGATCATTGTTTGAAAGTTCAGATTAAAGAAACCACACACAATATATAAATTCAGGTAAAGGTGTTTTATTTATTATATATACAGTTGGCTTTACAATTACTTGCGTCCAGTCACTCTGCAGCACCGATACCTTATAAATATGAATGAGTGAAACTGGCTGTAGCAAATAAGTGTAAGTTTAAAATATTTACTAAAATATATATACAATCTGCTGTTTACAAAAATAGTAGATAGTATCTATCTACTACTAGACAGTTACTATCTACTATATACAACATTTTCACTATCTATTTACTATTTACAAAATACATATACTATCTACTATTTACAAAACTATCTAAACATCTACAATCTATATACAATATTCCTCATATCTCCAAGTAAAGCCTTCCGCTCTACTTTTTTCCCCAGTGCCACGGCTTAATGTAGTAAATAAACTTCTTCCACCCTTTCCTCTTTTTCTTCGTGGTCTGTCCCGAGCCTCCACCTTGGTCACTAAGCTGACTTTCCTCTGCGTCTTTAGCGACAGACTCTTCTTCCTCCTCACGCTCTGGCAGTTGTTCATCCAACTCGTCCACGACCTGAGTAAGGGCCTCACTGCTTTGGGTTGCACCTTCGCTCTCAATGGTTTGGTTTCCGTCCTGCTGCTCAGTGTCTTCACCCGAGACTTTGATTTGAGTTGGCTCAAAGTTTTGGGTGGTACCTACGCACTCATCGCTTTGGTTTGTCTCCTGCTCATCTATTTCTTCACCCAAGACTTCATTTTGACTTGTCTCACAGTCTTGGGTGCTACCTTTGCTCTCATCGCTTTGGCTTCTCTCCTCCTGTTCTAATTCTACACCTGAGACTTCGGGTTGACTCTCCGAAGCCTCGAGGATCGTTACTGATGAAGCTTCTACCTCTGAACGCTCATCAGGAACGTTCAGCTGCTCCTCATCTTTTTCCTCCTGTGTTGAGGTGACTTCCTCGTCATCACCAGCCTTGTTATTTTCACACGAGTCTTCAAATACCTTGTCGTGTCCACAGATGGCCTTGAGCAGCATAACCTCCCTCTCCAAGGCTCTGATTTTGGGCACAAACGAGTCCGTGCACTCGTCGCGCTCGGTGCGAACTTGCTCCTTTAGTTCAGCGACTTGTGTCAGGAGCGCCTTTTCCCTCTCCGAGTCTCTCAGCTGCCTCTCTGCGTGCACCTCCTTCTCCTGGTGAAGCTGGGATTTGAGCTGTTCTACTTCCTTCTGCAGCTCGTCCCTTTGGTCGCGCAGTTGCTCTTTTTCCGCCGTCACACTCTCGTACGTGCTCCTAATTTCACAGAAAGCCGAGATTTTTAATTTAAGGTGCTCTACCTCTCTGAGAGAAGCATCCCTTTCCCTCTCCAGAGCTTTATACTTAATTCTCTCTTGATTAATAATGGATTCTCTCATTTGATCCATTTCAGCGCGAAGCTGCTTCTCCCTCTTAGTGGCTCTCTGCTGCTCCGCGGTGCGCTGCTCTCTTTCGGCTTGCAGCATTTTGGAGAGCTCAGTAACGGTTGTTGGCATGTTGTACTTATTTTCCATTTCAATGGTAAAGTTAAGTTGTTATGGTTGTATGTGTTGTTAGATGATAACCTCTGGTCCTTAGTGTTTGTGACTTGTCTAACTCTGCGTGTTAGTTACTGGAACACAATTGTGACTCTTAGGAAATGTAGTCCTATTTACAACGTTCTCCAAAAGTGTGCGTATGATGTCATCAGCTTGCTTTGATGTGTGCTTTGATGTGTGCTTTAATGTGTGTGTATGATGTCATCAGTTTGCTTTGATGTGTGCTTTGATGTGTACCTATGATGTCATCAGCTTGATTTGATGTGTGCGTATGATGTCATCAGCTTGGTTTGTGGTGTGATGTCATAACTCTTTATTGCGTTATTCTTAGAATATTAGTGTTTGTTTTTTTTACTTTATTAGTATTTAACAACTGTTAATCAGACAATATACACAATATAATAATATAATATTATAATATTGGGTATTTTAAGTAATAAGTTTAATTAGTTTTTTACCATTGGATAGTTAGAGATTCTATGTGATTCTATCTGTTCTTGTGAGAAAACCACGCAAGAATGGCTAAAACATTTAGGGTTTAAAACATTTGGTTTAAGCAGTCATTTTGAAGTTTGTCAGAAATGGATTCAGCATCCTAAATTAACCCCCAGACCACCCTAATAATGTCCATATATGTGACAATTTGCCCAACATGCAACTTAGCATGCAACAGTTTCTAAATTGTCAGGATCCATATATTTCTGACATAAAACTTTGAGGTATTCAGCATTTCACATTAAGGCTGCGTTCACACTGCAGGCAAATCTGATTCGGCCTGACTGTCCACACTGTTTTTAGCAAGTGTCCAAATGGGATTTGGCTCTGTTCAGACTGGGCCACATTAATGACCGACCTGACAGGTTGCCGTGGCAACATTGTCAGAGCGGAGGCGTCATCTAGCGTGTATTGTGTGATGTCATATAATTGCGACAGCAACAACAAACCCTCGAGCTTCGCTTGAACCGAGCCATCTCCCCAAAGATTAAGAATATGGTTTGGTCCTCTGTCCATGGACTGATGTTTACATCCTCCGTTGCCTCCAGTGATATCACCTAGCAACAACAACTAGAACAAGCCCTTCAGTGATATCACCTAGCAACAACAACTGGAATAAGTCCTCCAGTGATATCACCTAGCAACAACAGCTGGAATAAGCGTGAGTCTGGTGTTGCATAGAGTGACGTAGCGTAGAGACGTAGAGAGACGTCACGGACAGTCAAATCCCATTTGAGTGTTTGGAGCTGTTCAGACTCAGACACATCTGTCCAAATGAGATTTGAAACTTCCTCCCAATCTAGTTTGCAAAAATCGGATCTCATGTGATTTATGACTGTTCAGACTTCATAAAAGCATCTGGTTCCAATCTAGATGGACTAAAAATCTGATTTTGCCTTGCAGTGTGAACGCGGCCTAAGACTCTATGGGCTGCAAATAGAATATGATACACTTATTTTAATCTGATTATAATATGTTTTTTTATTATTATTTTTCTTGCTTCTGCTTCATTGATTGCAGGTTTTTATTATTGCCTTTGTTTTTTAATATTTGCATTTCTAATGTTATTCTTGTGAAAGGTTCTTTACTAAATAAATGTATTATTATGATTTGCTGCTGGACTATTTCTTGTCCAGCACATAAACCCTTGTAAAATATCAGATCATTGTTTGAAAGTTCAGATTAAAGAAACCACACACAATATATAAATTCAGGTAAAGGTGTTTTATTTATTATATATACAGTTGGCTTTACAATTACTTGCGTCCAGTCACTCTGCAGCACCGATACCTTATAAATATGAATGAGTGAAACTGGCTGTAGCAAATAAGTGTAAGTTTAAAATGATTTACAAAAATATATATACAATCTACTATTTACAAAAATAGTAGATAGTATCTGTCTACTACTAGATAGATACTATCTACTATATACAAAATTTCCACTATCTACTATTTACAAAAATATCTAAACATCTACAATCTATATACAATATCCCTCATATCCCCAAGTAAAGCCTTCCGCTCTACTTTTTTCCCCAGTGCCACGGCTTAATGTAGTAAATAAACTTCTTCCACCCTTTCCTCTTTTTCTTCGTGGTCTGTCCCGAGCCTCCACCTTGGTCACTAAGCTGACTTTCCTCTACGTCTTTAGCGACAGACTCTTCTTCCTCCTCGCGCTCTGGCAGTTGTTCGTTCACCTCGTCCACGACTTGAGTGAGCGCCTCAGCGTTTTGGGTGGTACCTTCGCTCTCGGGTGTTTCGTTTCCTTCCTGCTGCTCAGTTTCTTCATCCAAGACTTCAGTGTGACTTGTCTCACAGTCTTGGGTGGTGTCTTCCTCATCGGTTTGGTCTCTCTCCTCCTGTTCTATTTCTTGACCCGAGACTTCGGTTTGACTCTCCGAAGCCTCGAGGTTCGTTACTGATGAAGCTTCTACCTCTGAACGCTCATCGGGAACGTTCAGCTGCTCCTCATCTTTTTCCTCCTGTGTTGAGGTGTCTTCCTCGTCATCACCAGCCTTGTTATTTTCACACGAGTCTTCAAATACCTTGTCGTGTCCACAGATGGCCTTGAGCAGCATAACCTCCCTCTCTAAGGCTCTGATTTTTGGCACGAACGAGTCCGTGCACTCGTCGCGCTCGGTGCGGATTTGCTCTTTGAGTTCAGCAACTTGTTTTAGGAGCACCTTTTCCCTCTCCGAGTCTCTCAGCTGTCTCTCGGTGTGCACCTCCTTCTCCTGGTGAAGCTGCGATTTGAGCTGTTCTACTTCCTTCTGCAGCTCATCCCTTTGGTCGCGCAGCTGCTCTCTTTCCGCTGCCTCGCTCTCATAGGTGCTCCTCAATTCACGGAACGCTGAGATTTTTAATTTAAGGTGCTCTACCTCTCTGAGAGAAGCATCCCTTTCCCTCTCCAGAGCTTTGTACTTAATGCTCTCTTGATTAATAATGGATTCTCTCATTTCATCCATTTCCATACGAAGCTGCTTCTCCCTCTTAGTGGCTCTCTGCTGCTCCACGGTGCGCTGCTCTCTTTCGGCTTGCAGCATTTTGGAGAGCTCAGTAACGGTTGTTGGCATGTTGTACTTAGTTTCCATTTCAATGGTAAAGTTAAGTTGTTAAGGTTGGATGTGTTGTTAGATGATAACCTCTGGTCCTTAGTGTTTGTGACTTCTCTAACTCTGCGTGTTAGTTACTGGAACACAATTGTGACTCTTAGGAAATGTAGTCCTATTTACAACGTTCTCCAAAAGTGTGCATATGATGTCATCAGCTTGCTTTGATGTGTGTTTTTATGTGTGCCTATGATGTCATCAACTTGCTTTGATGTGTGCGTATGATGTCATCAGCTTGGTTTGTGGTGTGATGTCATAACTCTTTATTGCGTCATCAGTAGAATGTTAGTGGTTTAAAAAAAACTTCATTAGTGTTTAATGACTGTTAATCAGACAATATACACAATATAACAATATAATATTATAATATTAAAAAATTGATTAATTCTAATTGGATTCATGCTGTGTGTTTTTAATCACATACTTATGTTAGTACATTATTTGTTTTATTAGTACAAGTTTTGGGTATTTTAAGTAATAAGTTTAATTAGTTTTTTACCATTGGATAGTTAGAGATTCTATGTGATTCTATCTGTTCTTGTGAGAAAACCACGCAAGAATGGCTAAAACATTTAGGGTTTAAAACATTTGGTTTAAGCAGTCATTTTGGAGTTTGTCAGAAATGGATTCAGCATCCTAAATTAACCCCCAGACCACCCTAATAATGTCCATATATGTGACAATTTGCCCAACATGCAACTTAGCATGCAACAGTTTCTAAATTGTCAGGATCCATATATTTCTGACATAAAACTTTGAGGTATTCAGCATTTCACATTAAGGCTGAGTTCACACTGCAGGCAAATCTGATTCGGCCTGACTGTCCACACTGTTTTTAGCAAGTGTCCAAATGGGATTTGGCTCTGTTCAGACTGGGCCACATTAATGACCAATCTGACAGGTTGCCGTGGCAACGTTGTCAGAGCGGAGGCGTCATCTAGCGTGTATTGTGTGATGTCATATAATTGCGACAGCAACAACAAACCCTCGAGCTTCGCTTGAACGGAGCCATCTCCCCAAAGATTAAGAATATGGTTTGGTCCTCTGTCCATGGACTGATGTTTACGTCCTCCGTTGCCTCCAGTGATATCACCTAGCAACAACAACTGGAACAAGCCCTTCAGTGATATCACCTAGCAACAAGGACTGGAATAAGTCCTCCAGTGATATCACCTAGCAACAACAACTGGAATAAGTCCTCCATTGATATCACCTAGCAACAACTGGAAAAAGTCCTCCAGTGATATCACCTAGCAACAACAACTGGAATAAGCGGGTCTGGTGTCTCATAGAGTGACGTAGCGTAGAGACGTAGAGAGACGTCACAGACAGTCAAATTCGATTTGAGTGTTTGGAGCTGTTCAGACTCAGACACATCTGTCCAAATGAGATTTGAAACTTCCTCCCAAAGGTGGTTTCAATCTGGTTTGCAAAAATCGGATCTCATATGATTTATGACTGTTCAGACTTCATAAGAACATGGTTCCAATCTAGATGGACTAAAAATCAGATTTTGGCTTGCAGTGTGAACGCGGCCTAAAACTCTATGGGCTGCAAATAGAATATGATACACTTATTTTAATCTTATTATATGTTTTTTTTTAATTATTATTTTTCTTGCTTCTGCCTCATTGATTGCAGGATTTTATTATTGCCTTTGTTTTTTAATATTTGCATTTCTAATGTTATTCTTGTGAAAGGTGCTTTACTAAATAAATGTATTATCATCGTTTGCTGCTGGACTATTTCTTGTCCAGCACATAAACTCTTGTAAAATATCAGATCATTGTTTGAAAGTTCAGATTAAAGAAACCACACACAATATATAAATTCAGGTAAAGGTGTTTTATTTATTATATATACAGTTGGCCTTACAATTACTTGCGTCCAGTCACTCTGCAGCACCGATACCTTATAAATATGAATGAGTGAAACTGGCTGTAGCAAATAAGTGTAAGTTTAAAATGATTTACAAAAACATATATACAATCTACTATTTACAAAAATAGTAGATAGTATCTATCTACTACTAGACAGTTACTATCTACTATATACAAGATTTTCACTATCTACTATTTACAAAATACATATACTATCTACTATTTACAAAAATATCTAAACATCTACAATCTATATACAATATCCCTCATATCTCCAAGTAAAGCCTTCCGCTCTACTTTTTTCCCCAGTGCCACGGCTTAATGTAGTAAATAAACTTCTTCCACCCTTTCCTCTTTTTTTTGGTGGTCTGTCCCGAGCCTCCACCTTGGTCACTAAGCTGACTTTCCTCTGAGTCTTTAGCGACAGACTCTTCTTCCTCCTCGCGCTCTGGCAGTTGTTCATCCAACTGGTCCACGACTTGAGTGAGCGTCTCAGCGTTTTGAGTCGTATCTTCGCTCTCGGGTGTTTGGTTTTCTTCCCGCTGTTCAGTTTCTTCACCCAAGACTTCGGTGTGAGTTGTCTCAAAGTCTTGGGTGCTACCTTCATTCTCATCTGTTTGGTTTGTCTCCTGCTTGTCTATATCTTCACCTGAGGCTTCGGTTTGACTCTCCGAAGCCTTGAGGTTCTTTAACGATGTAGCTTCAGCCTCTGAACGCTCATCGGGAACGTTCAGCTGCTCCTCATCTTGTTCCTCCTGTGTTAAGATGACTTCCTCGTCATCATCAGCCTGGTTACTTTCACACGAGTCTTCAGGTGTTTCCTCGTGTCCACAGATGGCCTTGAGCAGCATAACCTCCCTCTCTAAGGCTCTGATTTTGGGCACGAACGAGTCCGTGCACTCGTCGCGCTCGGTCCGGATTTGCTCCTTCAGTTCAGCGATTTGTTTCTGGAGCGCTTTTTCCCTCTCCGAGTCCCTCAGCTGTCTCTCGGCGTGCACCTCCTTCTCCTGGTGAAGCTGCGATTTGAGCTGTTCCACTTCCTTCTGCAGCTCATCCCGTTTTTCGCACAACTGCTCTCTTTCCGCCGTCTCGCTCTCGTACGTGCTCCACAATTCATGGAACGCCGAGATTTTCATTTTCAGGTGCTCTACCTCTCTAATAGAAGCATCCCTTTCCCTCTCCAGAGCTTTGTATTTAATGCTCTCTTGGTTGATAATGGATTCTCTCATTTGATCCATTTCCACACGAAGCTGCTTCTCCCTCTTAGTGGCTCTCTGCTGCTCCGCGGTGCGCTGCTCTCTTTCGGCTTGCAGCATTTTGGAGAGCTCAGTAACGGTTGTTGGCATGTTGTACTTAGTTTCCATTTCAATGGTAAAGTTAAGTTGTTAAGGTTGGATGTGTTGTTAGATGATAACCTCTGGTCCTTAGTGTGTGTGACTTATCTAACTCTGCGTGTTAGTTACTGGAACACAATTGTGACTCTTAGGAAATGTAGTCCTATTTACAACGTTCTCCAAAAGTGTGCGTATGATGTCATCAGCTTGCTTTGATGTGTGCTTTGATGTGTGTTTTAATGTATGCCTATGATGTCATCAGCTTGCTTTGATGTGTGCGTATGATGTCATCAGCTTGGTTTGTGGTGTGATGTCATAACTCTTTATTGCGTCATCAGTAGAATGTTAGTGGTTTAAAAAAAACTTCATTAGTGTTTAATGACTGTTAATCAGACAATATACACAATATAATAATTATAATATTAAAAAATTGATTAATTCAAATTGGATTCATGCTGTGTGTCTTTAATCACATACTTATGTTAGTACGTTATTGGTTTTATTAGTACACGTTTTGTACTAATAAAACTTATTACTTAAAATAAGTTTAATTAGTGTTTTACCATTGGATAGTTAGAGATTCTATGTGATTCTATCTGTTCTTGTGAGAAAACCACGCAAGAATGGCTAAAACATTTAGGGTTTAAAACATTTGGTTTAAGCAGTCATTTTGAAGTTTGTCAGAAATGGATTCAGCATCCTAAATTAACCCCCAGACCACCCTAATAATGTCCATATATGTGACAATTTGCCCAACATGCAACTTAGCATGCAACAGTTTCTAAATTGTCAGGATCCATATATTTCTGACATAAAACTTTCAGCATTTCACATTAAGGCTGCGTTCACACTGCAGGCAAATCTGATTCAAATCTGATTTTTAGGCCTGACTGTCCACACTGTTTTTAGCAAGTGTCCAAATGGGATTTGGCTCTGTTCAGACTGGGCCACATTAATGACCAATCTGACAGGTTGCCGTGGCAACGTCGTCAGAGTGGAGGCGTCATCTAGCGTGTATTGTGTGATGTCATATAATTGCGACAGCAACAACAAGCCCTGGAACTTCGCTTGAACGGAGCCATCTCCGCAAAGATTAAGAATATGGTTTGGTCCTCTGTCCATGGACTGATGTTTACATCCTCCGTTGCCTCCAGTGATATCACCTAGCAACAACACCTGGAATAAGTCCTCCAGTGATATCACCTAGCAACAACAACTGGAATAAGTCCTCCAGTGATATCACCTAGCAACAACAACTGGAATAAGTCCTCCAGTGATATCACCTAGCAACAACAACTGGAATAAGTCCTCCAGTGATATCACCTAGCAACAACAGCTGGAATAAGTCCTCCAGTGATATCACCTAGCAACAACAACTGGAATAAGTCCTCCAGTGATATCACCTAGCAACAACAACTGGAATAAGTCCTCCAGTGATATCACCTAGCAACAACAACTGGAATAAGCCCTCCAGTGATATCACCTAGCAACAACAACTGGAATAAGTCCTCCAGTGATATCACCTAGCAGCAACAACAACTGGAATAAGCGAGAGTCTGGTGTCGCATAGAGTGACGTAGCGTAGAGATGTAGAGAGACGTCACGGACAGTCAAATAAACTCTTGTAAAATATCAGATCATTGTTTGAAAGTTCAGATTAAAGAAACCACACACAATATATAAATTCAGGTAAAGGTGTTTTATTTATTATATATACAGTTGGCCTTACAATTACTTGCGTCCAGTCACTCTGCAGCACCGATACCTTATAAATATGAATGAGTGAAACTGGCTGTAGCAAATAAGTGTAAGTTTAAAATATTTACAAAAATATATTTACAATCTACTATTTACAAAAATAGTAGATAGTATCTGTCTACTACTAGATGGATACTATCTACTATATACAACATTTTCACTATCTACTATTTACAAAAATATCTCAACATCTACAATCTATATACAATATTCCTCATATCTCCAAGTAAAGCCTTCCGCTCTACTTTTTTCCCCAGTGCCACGGCTTAATGTAGTAAACAAACTTCTTCCACCCTTTCCTCTTTTTTTTGGTGGTCTGTCCCGAGCCTCCACCTTGGTCACTAAGCTGACTTTCCTCTACGTCTTTAGCGACAGACTCTTCTTCATCCTCGCGCTCTGGCAGTTGTTCATCCAACTCGTCCACGACCTGAGTAAGGGCCTCACTGCTTTGGGTTGCACCTTCGCTCTCAATGGTTTGGTTTCCGTCCTGCTGCTCAGTGTCTTCACCCGAGACTTTGATTTGAGTTGGCTCAAAGTTTTGGGTGGTACCTACGCACTCATCGCTTTGGTTTGTCTCCTGCTCATCTATTTGTTCACCCAAGACTTCATTTTGACTTGTCTCAAAGTCTTGGGTGCTACTTTCATTCTCATCAGTTTGGCTTCTCTCCTCCTGCTCTAATTCTTCAACTGAGACTTCGGTTTGACTCTCCGAAGCCTCGAGGTTCGTTACTGACATAGCTTCAGCCTCTGAACGCTCATCAGGAACGTTCAGCTGCTCCGCGTCTTGTTCCTCCTGCGTTGAGCTGACTTCCTCTTCATCACCAGCCTTGTTATTTTCACACGAGTCTTCAAATACCTCGTCGTGTCCACAGATGGCCTTGAGCAGCATAACCTCCCTCTCTAAGGCTCTGATTTTGGGCACGAACGAGTCCGTGCAGTCGTCGCGCTCGGTGCGAACTTGCTCCTTTAGGTCAGCAACTTGTTTTAGGAGCACCTTTTCCCTCTCTGAGTCCCTCAGCTGCCTCTCGGCGTGCACCTCCTTCTCCTGGTGAAGCTGGGATTTGAGCTGTTCCACTTCCTTCTGCAGCTCATCCCTTTGGTCGCGCAATTGCTCTCTTTCCGCCGTCTCGCTCTCATACGTGCTCCTCAATTCACGGAACGCCGAGATTTTTAATTTAAGGTGCTCTACCTCTCTGAGAGAAGCATCCCTTTCCCTCTCCAGAGCTTTATATTTAATGCTCTCTTGGTTGATAATGGATTCTTTCATTTCATCCATTTCCACACGAAGCTGCTTCTCCCTCTTAGTGGCTCTCTGCTGCTCCGCGGTGCGCTGCTCTCTTTCGGCTTGCAGCATTTTGGAGAGCTCAGTAACCGTTGTTGGCATGTTGTACTTATTTTCCATTTCAATGTTGAAGTGAAGTTGTTAAGGTTGGATGTGTTGTTAGATGATAACCTCTGGTCCTTAGTGTTTGTGACTTATCTAACTCTGCGTGTTAGTTACTGGAACACAATTGTGACTCTTAGGAAATGTAGTCCTATTTACAACGTTCTCCAAAAGTGATGTCATCAGTTTGCTTTGATGTGTGCTTTGATGTATGCTTTAATGTGTGTGTATGATGTCATCAGTTTGCTTTGATGTGTGCTTTGATGTGTACCTATGATGTCATCAGCTTGATTTGATGTGTGCGTATGATGTCATCAGCTTGGTTTGTGGTGTGATGTCATAACTCTTTATTGCGTTATTCTTAGAATATTACTGTTTTTTTTTTTACTTTATTAGTATTTAACAACTGTTAATCAGACAATACACACAATATAATAATATAATATAATATTAAAAAATTGATTAATTCTAATTGGATTCATGCTGTGTGTCTTTAATCACATACTTATGTTAGTACATTATTTGTTTTATTAGTACAAGTTTTGGGTATTTGAAGTAATAAGTTTAATTAGTGTTTTACCATTGGATAGTTAGAGATTCTATGTGATTCTATCTGTTCTTGTGAGAAAACCACGCAAGAATGGCTAAAACATTTAGGGTTTAAAACATTTGGTTTAAGTAGTCATTTTGAAGTTTGTCAGAAATGGATTCAGCATCCTAAATTAACCCCCAGACCACCCTAATAATGTCCATATATGTGACAATTTGCCCAACATGCAACTTAGCATGCAACAGTTTCTAAATTGTCAGGATCCATTTATTTCTGACATAAAACTTTGAGGTATTCAGCATTTCACATTAAGGCTGCGTTCACACTGCAGGCAAATCTGATTCAAATCAGATTCCTTCTCAGATCTGATTTGGCCTGACTGTCCACACTGTTTTTAGCAAGTGTCCAAATGGGATTTGGTTCTGTTCAGACTGGGCCACATTAATGACCAATCTGACAGGTTGCCATGGCAACGTCGTCAGAGTGGAGGCGTCATCTAGCGTGTATTGTGTGATGTCATATAATTGCGACAGCAACAACAAGCCCTGGAACTTCACTTGAACCAAGCCATCTCCCCAAAGATTAAAAATATGGTTTGGTCCTCTGTCCATGGACTGATGTTTACGTCCTCCATTGCCTCCAGTGATATCACCTAGCAACAACAACTCGAATAAGTCCTCCAGTGATATCACCTAGCAACAACAACTCGAATAAGTCCTCCAGTGATATCACCTAGCAACAACAACTCGAATAAGCGCGAGTCTAGTGTTGCATAGAGTGACGTAGTGTAGAGACGTAGAGAGACGTCACGGACAGTCAAATCTGATTTGAGTGTTTGGAGCTGTTCAGACTCAGACACATCTGTCCAAATGAGATTTGAAACTTCCTCCCAAAGGTGGTTTCAATCTGGTTTGCAAAAATCGGATCTCATGTGATTTATGACATCTGGTTCCAATCTAGATGGGCTAAAAATCAGATTTTGGCTTGCAGTGTGAACGCGGCCTAAAACTCTATGGGCTGCAAATAGAATATGATACACTTATTTTAATCTTATTATATGTTTTTTTTTTAATTATTATTTTTCTTGCTTCTGCCTCATTGATTGCAGCTTTTTGTTGTTGCCTTTGTTTTTTAATATTTGCATTTCTAATGTTATTCTTGTGAAAGGTGCTTTACTAAATAAATGTATTATTATGATTTGCTGCTGGACTATTTCTTGTCCAGCACATAAACTCTTGTAAAATATCAGATCATTGTTTGAAAGTTCAGATTAAAGAAACCACACACAATATATAAATTCAGGTAAAGGTGTTTTATTTATAATATATACAGTTGGCCTTACAATTACTTGCGTCCAGTCACTCTGCAGCACCGATACCTTATAAATATGAATGAGTGAAACTGGCTGTAGCAAATAAGTGTAAGTTTAAAATGATTTACAAAAATATATTTACAATCTACTATTTACAAAAATAGTAGATAGTATCTGTCTACTACTAGATAGATACAACCTACTATATACAACATTTTCACTATCTACTATTTACAAAAATATCTAAACATCTACAATCTATATACAATATCCCTCATATCTCCAAGTAAAGCCTTCCGCTCTACTTTTTTCCCCAGTGCCACGGCTTAATGTAGTAAATAAACTTCTTCCACCCTTTCCTCTTTTTTTTGGTGGTCTGTCCCGAGCCTCCACCTTGGTCACTAAGCTGACTTTCCTCTACGTCTTTAGCGACAGACTCTTCTTCATCCTCGCGCTCTGGCAGTTGTTCATCCAACTCGTCCACGACCTGAGTAAGGGCCTCACTGCTTTGGGTTGCACCTTCGCTCTCAATGGTTTGGTTTCCGTCCTGCTGCTCAGTGTCTTCACCCGAGACTTTGATTTGAGTTGGCTCAAAGTTTTGGGTGGTACCTACGCACTCATCGCTTTGGTTTGTCTCCTGCTCATCTATTTGTTCACCCAAGACTTCATTTTGACTTGTCTCACAGTCTTGGGTGCTACCTTCGCTCTCATTGCTTTGGCTTCTCTCCTCCTGTTCTAATTCTACACCCGAGACTTTGTTTTGACTCTCCGAAGCCTCGAGGTTCGTCTCTGACGTAGCTGCTACCTCTGAACGCTCTTCAGGAACGTTCAGCTGTTCCTCATCTTGTTCCTCCTGCGTTGAGGTGACTTCTTCATTATCACCAGCCTGGTTATTTTCACACGAGTCTTCAAATACCTCGTTGTGTCCACCGATGGCCTTGAGCAGCATAACCTCCCTCTCTAAGGCTCTGATTTTGGGCACGAACGAGTCCGTGCACTCGTCGCGCTCGGTGCGAACTTGCTCCTTTAGTTCAGCGACTTGTGTCAGGAGCGTCTTTTCCCTCTCCGAGTCTCTCAGCTGCCTCTCGGCGTGCACCTCCTTCTCCTGGTGAAGCTGGGATTTGAGCTGTTCTACTTCCTTTTGCAGCTCATCCCTTTGGTCGCGCAATTGCTCTTTTTCTGCCGTCTCGCTCTCGTACGTGCTCCTCAATTCACGGAACGCCGAGATTTTTAATTTGAGGTGCTCTACCTCTCTGAGAGAAGCGTCCCTTTCCCTCTCCAGAGCTTTATATTTAATGCTCTCTTGGTTCATAATGGATTCTTTCATTTCATCCATTTCCACACGAAGCTGCTTCTCCCTCTTAGTGGCTCTCTGCTGCTCCGCGGTGCGCTGCTCTCTTTCGGCTTGCAGCATTTTGGAGAGCTCAGTAACGGTTGTTGGCATGTTGTACTTAGTTTCCATTTCAATGGTAAAGTGAAGTTGTTAAGGTTGGATGTGTTGTTAGATGATAACCTCTGGTCCTTAGTGTTTGTGACTTATCTAACTCTGCGTGTTAGTTACTGGAGCACAATTGTGACTCTTAGGAAATGTAGTCCTATTTACAACGTTCTCCAAAAGTGATGTCATCAGTTTGCTTTGATGTGTGCTTTGATGTGTGCTTTAATGTGTGTGTATGATGTCATCAGTTTGCTTTGATGTGTGCTTTGATGTCTACCTATGATGTCATCAGCTTGATTTGATGTGTGCGTATGATGTCATCAGCTTGGTTTGTGGTGTGATGTCATAACTCTTTATTGCGTTATTCTTAGAATATTACTGTTTGTTTTTTTTACTTTATTAGTATTTAACAACTGTTAATCAGACAATATACACAATATAATAATATAATATTATAATATTAAAAAATTGATTAATTCTAATTGGATTCATGCTATGTGTCTTTAATCACATACTTATGTTAGTACATTATTTGTTTTATTAGTACAAGTTTTGGGTATTTTAAGTAATAAGTTTAATTAGTTTTTTACCATTGGATAGTTAGAGATTCTATGTGATTCTATCTGTTCTTGTGAGAAAACCACGCAAGAATGGCTAAAACATTTAGGGTTTAAAACATTTGGTTTAAGTAGTCATTTTGAAGTTTGTCAGAAATGGATTCAGCATCCTAAATTAACCCCCAGACCACCCTAATAATGTCCATATATGTGACAATTTGCCCAACATGCAACTTAGCATGCAACAGTTTCTAAATTGTCAGGATCCATATATTTCTGACATAAAACTTTCAGCATTTCACATTAAGGCTGCGTTCACACTGCAGGCAAATTTGATTCAAATCTGATTTTTAGGCCGTACTGTCCACACTGTTTTTAGCAAGTGTCCAAATGGGATTTGGTTCTGTTCAGACTGGGCCACATTAATGACCAATCTGACAGGTTGCCGTGGCAACGTTGTCAGAGTGGAGGCGTCATCTAGCGTGTATTGTGTGATGTCATATAATTGCAACAGCAACAACAAACCCTCGAGCTTCGCTTGAACGGAGCCATCTCCCCAAAGATTAAGAATATGGTTTGGTCCTCTGTCCATGGACTGATGTTTACGTCCTCCGTTGCCTCCAGTGATATCACCTAGCAACAACACCTGGAATAAGTTCTCCAGTGATATCACCTAGCAACAAGAACTGGAATAAGTCCTCCAGTGATATCACCTAGCAACAACAACTCGAATAAGTCCTCCAGTGATATCACCTAGCAACAACAACTGGAATAAGCGGGTCTGGCGTTGCATAGAGTGACGTAGCGTACAGACGCAGAGATACGTCACGGACAGTCAAATCCCATTTGAGTGTTTGGAGCTGTTCAGACTCAGACACATCTGTCCAGATGAGATTTGAAACTTCCTCCCAAAGGTGGTTTCAATCTGGTTTGCAAAAATCGAATCTCATATGATTTATGACTGTTTAGACTCCATAAGAGCATCTGGTTCCAATCTAGATGGGCTAAAAATCAGATTTTGGTTTGCAGTGTGAACGCAGCCTAAGACTCTATGGGCTGCAAATAGAATATGATACGCTTATTTTAATATTATTATAATATTTTTTTTATTATTATTATTTTTCTTGCTTCTGCCTCATTGATTGCAGGTTTTTATTATTGCCTTTGTTTTTTAATATTTGCATTTCTAATGTTATTCTTGTGAAAGGTGCTTTACTAAATAAATGTATTATTATGGTTTGCTGCTGGACTATTTCCAGCACATAAACTCTTGTAAAATATCAGATCATTGTTTGAAAGTTCAGATTAAAGAAACCACACACAATATATAAATTCAGGTAAAGGTGTTTTATTTATTATATATACAGTTGGCCTTACAATTACTTGCGTCCAGTCACTCTGCAGCACCGATACCTTATAAATATGAATGAGTGAAACTGGCTGTAGCAAATAAGTGTAAGTTTAAAATGATTTACAAAAATATATATACAATCTACTATTTACAAAAATAGTAGATAGTATCTGTCTACTACTAGATAGATACTATCTACTATATACAAAATTTTCACTATCTATTATTTACAGAATAAATATACTATCTACTATTTACAAAAATATCTAAACATCTACAATCTATATACAATATCCCTCATATCTCCAAGTAAAGCCTTCCGCTCTACTTTTTTCCCCAGTGCCACGGCTTAATGTAGTAAACAAACTTCTTCCACCCTTTCCTCTTTTTCTTCGTGGTCTGTCCCGAGCCTCCACCTTGGTCACTAAGCTGACTTTCCTCTACGTCTTTAGCGACAGACTCTTCTTCCTCCTCGCGCTCTGGCAGTTGTTCGTCCAACTCGTCCACGACTTGAGTGAGCGCCTCAGTGTTTTGGGTTGCACCTTCGCTCTCAATGGTTTGGTTTCCGTCCTGCTGCTCAGTGTCTTCACCCGAGACTTTGATTTGAGTTGGCTCAAAGTTTTGGGTGGTACCTACGCACTCATCGCTTTGGTTTGTCTCCTGCTCATCTATTTGTTCACCCAAGACTTCATTTTGACTTGTCTCACAGTCTTGGGTGCTACCTTCGCTCTCATTGCTTTGGCTTCTCTCCTCCTGTTCTAATTCTACACCTGAGACTTCGGTTTGACTCTCTGAAGCCTCGAGGTTCGTCTCTGACGTAGCTGCTACCTCTGAACGCTCTTCAGGAACGTTCAGCTGTTCCTCATCTTGTTCCTCCTGCGTTGAGGTAACTTCTTCATTATCACCAGTCTGGTTATTTTCACACGAGTCTTCAAATACCTCGTTGTGTCCACAGATGGCCTTCAGCAGCATAACCTCCCTCTCTAAGGCTCTGATTTTTGGCACGAACGAGTCCGTGCACTCGTCGCGCTCTGTGCGGATTTGCTCTTTGAGTTCAGCAACTTGTTTAAGGAGCACCTTTTCCCTCTCCGAGTCTCTCAGCTGTCTCTCGGCGTGCACCTCCTTCTCCTGGTGAAGCTGCGATTTGAGCTGTTCTACTTCCTTCTGCAGCTCATCCCTTTGGTCGCGCAGTTGCTCTTTTTCCGCCGTCACACTCTCGTACGTGCTCCTAATTTCACAGAAAGCCGAGATTTTTAATTTCAGGTGCTCTACCTCTCTGAGAGAAGCATCCCTTTCCCTCTCCAGAGCTTTGTACTTAATGCTCTCTTGGTTAATGATGGATTCTCTCATTTGATCCATTTCAGTGCGAAGCTGCTTCTCCCTCTTAGTGGCTCTCTGCTGCTCCGCGGTGCGCTGCTCTCTTTCGGCTTGCAGCATTTTGGAGAGCTCAGTAACGGTTGTTGGCATGTTGTACTTATTTTCCATTTCAATGTTGAAGTGAAGTTGTTAAGGTTGGATGTGTTGTTAGATGATAACCTCTGGTCCTTAGTGTGTGTGACTTATCTAACTCTGCGTGTTAGTTACTGGAACACAATTGTGACTCTTAGGAAATGTAGTCCTATTTACAACGTTCTCCAAAAGTGTGCGTATGATGTCATCAGCTTGCTTTGATGTGTGCTTTGATGTGTGTTTTAATGTATGCTTATGATGTCATCAGCTTGCTTTGATGTGTGCGTATGATGTCATCAGCTTGATTTGATGTGTGCGTATGATGTCATCAGCATGGTTTGTGGTGTGATGTCATAACTCTTTATTGCGTCATCAGTAGAATGTTAGTCTTTTTGAAAAACGTTATTAGTGTTTAACGACTGTTAATCAGACAATATACACAATATAATAATTATAATATTAAAAAATTGATTAATTCAAATTGGATTCATGCTGTGTGTCTTTAATCACATACTTATGTTAGTACATTATTTGTTTTATTAGTACAAGTTTTGTACTAATAAAACTTATTACTTAAAATAAGTTTCATTAGTGTTTTACCATTGGATAGTTAGAGATTCTATGTGATTCTATCTGTTCTTGTGAGAAAACCACGCAAGAATGGCTAAAACATTTATGGTTTAAAACATTTGGTTTAAGCAGTCATTTTGAAGTTTGTCAGAAATGGATTCAGCATCCTAAATTAACCCCCAGACCACCCTAATAATGTCCATATATGTGACAATTTGCCCAACATGCAACTTAGCATGCAACAGTTTCTAAATTGTCAGGATCCATATATTTCTGACATAAAACTTTGAGGTATTCAGCATTTCACATTAAGGCTGCGTTCACACTGCAGGCAAATCTGATTCAAATCAGATTTTTAGGCCTGACTGTCCACACTGTTTTTAGCAAGTGTCCAAATGGGATTCGGCTCTGTTCAGACTGGGTCACATTAATGACCAATCTGACAGCTTGCCGTGGCAACGTTGTCAGAGCGGAGGCGTCATTTTGCGTGTGTTGTGTGATGTCATATAATTGTGACAGCAACAACAAACCCTCGAGCTTCGCTTGAACCGAGCCATCTCCCCAAAGATTAAGAATATGGTTTGGTCCTCTGTCCATGGACTGATGTTTACGTCCTCCGTTGCCTCCAGTGATATCACCTAGCAACAAAAACTGGAATAAGTCCTCCAGTGATATCACCTAGCAACTACAACTCGAATAAGTCCTCCAGTGATATCACCTAGCAACAACAACTCGAATAAGCGAGAGTATGGTGTCGCATAGAGTGACGTAGCGTAGAGACGTAGAGGGACGTCACGGACAGTCAAATCCGATTTGAGTGTTTGGATGTTCAGACTCAGACACATCTGTCCAAATGAGATTTGAAACTTCCTCTCAAAGGTGGTTTCAATCTGGTTTGCAAAAATCGGATCTCATGTGATTTATGACTGTTCAGACTTCATAAGAGCATCTGGTTCCAATCTAGATGGACTAAAAATCGGATTTTGGCTTGTAGTGTGAACGCGGCCTAAAACTCTATGGGCTGCAAATAGAATATGATACGCTTATTTTAATCTTATTACAATATGTTTTTTTATTATTATTTTTCTTCCTTCTGCCTCATTGATTGCAGGTTTTTATTATTGCCTTTGTTTTTTAATATTTGCATTTCTAATGTTATTCTTGTGAAAGGCGCTTTACTAAATAAATGTGTTATTATCGTTTGCTGCTGGACTATTTCTTGTCCAGCACATAAACCCTTGTAAAATATCAGATCATTGTTTGAAAGTTCAGATTAAAGAAACCACACACAATATATAAATTCAGGTAAAGGTGTTTTATTTATAATATATACAGTTGGCCTTACAATTACTTGCGTCCAGTCACTCTGCAGCACCGATACCTTTTAAATATGAATGAGTGAAACTGGCTGTAGCAAATAAGTGTAAGTTTAAAATGATTTACAAAAATATATATACAATCTACTATTTACAAAAATAGTAGATAGTATCTATCTACTACTAGATAGATACTATCTACTATATACAACATTTTCACTATCTATTATTTACAGAATAAATATACTATCTACTATTTACAAAACTATCTAAACATCTACAATCTATATACAATATCCCTCATATCCCCAAGTAAAGCCTTCCGCTCTACTTTTTTCCCCAGTGCCACGGCTTAATGTAGTAAATAAACTTCTTCCACCCTTTCCTCTTTTTTTTGGTGGTCTGTCCCGAGCCTCCACCTTGGTCACTAAGCTGACTTTCCTCTGAGTCTTTAGCGACAGACTCTTCTTCCTCCTCGTCCTCTGGCAGTTGTTCGTCCAACTCGTCCACGACTTGAGTGAGCGCCTCAGTGTTTTGGGTTGCACCTTCGCTCTCAATGGTTTGGTTTCCGTCCTGCTGCTCAGTGTCTTCACCCGAGACTTTGATTTGAGTTGGCTCAAAGTTTTGGGTGGTACCTACGCACTCATCGCTTTGGTTTGTCTCCTGCTCATCTATTTGTTCACCCAAGACTTCATTTTGACTTGTCTCACAGTCTTGGGTGCTACCTTCGCTCTCATTGCTTTGGCTTCTCTCCTCCTGTTCTAATTCTACACCTGAGACTTCGGTTTGACTCTCCGAAGCCTCGAGGTTCGTCTCTGACGTAGCTGCTACCTCTGAACGCTCTTCAGGAACGTTCAGCTGTTCCTCATCTTGTTCCTCCTGCGTTGAGGTGACTTCTTCATTATCACCAGTCTGGTTATTTTCACACGAGTCTTCAAATACCTCGTTGTGTCCACCGATGGCCTTGAGCAGCATAACCTCCCTCTCTAAGGCTCTGATTTTTGGCACGAACGAGTCCGTGCACTCGTCGCGCTCTGTGCGGATTTGCTCTTTGAGTTCAGCAACTTGTTTAAGGAGCACCTTTTCCCTCTCCAAGTCTCTCAGCTGTCTCTCGGCGTGCACCTCCTTCTCCTGGTGAAGCTGCGATTTGAGCTGTTCTACTTCCTTCTGCAGCTCGTCCCTTTGATCGCGCAGTTGCTCTCTTTCCGCTGCCTCGCTCTCATAGGTGCTCCTGAATTCACGGAACGCCGACATTTTTAATTTAAGGTGCTCTACCTCTCTGAGAGAAGCATCCCTTTCCCTCTCCAGAGCCTTGTACTTAATGCTCTCTTGGTTAATAATGGATTCTCTCATTTGATCCATTTCCATACGAAGCTGCTTCTCCCTCTTAGTGGCTCTCTGCTGCTCCGCGGTGCGCTGCTCTCTTTCGGCTTGCAGCATTTTGGAGAGCTCAGTAACCGTTGTTGGCATGTTGTACTTATTTTCCATTTCAATGTTGAAGTGAAGTTGTTATGGTTGGATGTGTTGTTAGATGATAACCTCTGGTCCTTAGTGTTTGTGACTTATCTAACTCTGCGTGTTAGTTACTGGAACACAATTGTGACTCTTAGGAAATGTAGTCCTATTTACAACGTTCTCCAAAAGTGTGCGTATGATGTCATCAGCTTGCTTTGATGTGTGCTATGATGTGTGTTTTGATGTGTGCCTATGATGTCATCAGCTTGCTTTGATGTGTGCATATGATGTCATCAGCTTGGTTTGTGGTGTGATGTCATAACTCTTTATTGCGTCATCAGTAGAATGTTAGTGTTTTAAAAAATAACTATTAGTGTTTAATGACTGTTAATCAGACAATATACACAATATAACAATATAATATTATAATATTAAAAAATTGATTAATTCAAATTGGATTTATGCTGTGTGTCTTTAATCACATACAGTGCTGGCCGAAAGTATTGGCACCCCAGAAATTCCGTCATAAAAGGCCCAATTTCTCCCAAAAAATGAATGCAATCACAAATGCTTTGACATTAAAATGTTCATTTAATTTATCTTCAATGAAAAATCACAAAAAAGAATTGTCAAAAAGCCAAATTGAATATAATTCTGCACCAAACATAAAAAGGGGGTGGACAAAAGTATAAGCACCCTTTGAAAGATCATGTGCTGCTTCTCTAATATTAATAAATAACGGCACCTGGTACTCACCTGTGGCACACAACAGGTGGTGGCAATAACTAAATCACACCAACAGCCAGTTAAAATGGATTGAAGTTGACTCAACCTCTGTCCTGTGCCACACACACACCACACTGAGCATGGAGAAAAGAAAGAAGACCAAAGAACTCTCTGAGGACTTGAAAAACAAAATTGTGAAGAAGCATGAGCAATGTCAAGGCTACAAGTCCATCTCCAAAGATCTTGAAGTTCCTGTGTCTACTGTGCGCAGTGTCATCAAGAAGTTTAAAGAGCATGGCACTGTGGCTAACCTCCCCAGATCTGGACGGAAAAGGAAAATCGATGACAGATTTCAGCGAAAGATTGTGCAGATGGTGGAAAAAAATCCTAGACTAACATCCAAACAAGTTCAGGCTGCCCTGCAGTCCGAGGGTACAACAGTATCAACCCGTACTATCCGCCGGCGTCTGAATGAAAAAGGACTCTATGGTAGAAGACCCAGGAAAACCCCATTTCTGACCCAGAGACACAAAAAAGCCAGGCTGGAGTTTGCCAAAACCTACCTGAGAAAGCCAAAAACATTTTGGAAGAATGTTCTCTGGTCAGATGAGACAAAGGTAGAGCTTTTTGGGAAAGGGCATCAACACAGAGTTTTCAGGAAAAAAAATGAGGCCTTCAAAGAGAAGAACATGGTCCCTACAGTCAAACATGGTGGAGGTTCCCTGATGTTTTGGGGTTGCTTTGCTGCCTCTGGCACTGGGCTGCTTGACCGTGTGCATGGAATTATGAAGTCAGAAGACTATCAACAGATTTTGCAGCATAATGTAGGGCCCAGTGTGAGAAAGCTGGGTCTCCCTCAGAGGTCATGGGTCTTCCAGCAGGATAATGACCCTAAGCACACTTCAAAAAGCACTAGAAAATGGTTTGAGAGAAAGCACTGGAGACTTCTAAAGTGGCCAGCAATGAGTCCAGACCTGAATCCCATAGAAAACCTGTGGAGAGAGCTCAAAATGGCAGTTTGGAAAAGGCACCCTTCAAATCTCAGGGACCTGGAGCAGTTTGCCAAAGAAGAGTGGTCTAAAATTCCAGCAGAGCGTTGTAAGAAACTCACTGATGGTTACCGGAAGCGGTTGTTCGCAGTTATTTTGTCTAAAGGTTGTGCTAAAAAAGTATTAGGCTGAGGGTGCCAATACTTTTGTCCAGCCCATTTTTTGAGTTTTGTGTAAAATAATATTTGATTTGACTTTTTTTCATTCTCTTTTGTGTTTTTTCATTGCAAGAAAAATAAATGAAGATATTAATGCCAAAGAATTTGTGATTGCAATCATTTTCTGGAAGAAATTGAGTATTATAGGACGGAATTGCAGGGGTGCCAATACTTTCGGCCATCACTGTACTTATGTTAGTACATTATTTGTTTTATTAGTACAAGTTTTGGGTATTTTAAGTAATAAGTTTTATTATTTGTTTACCATTGGATAGATAGAGATTCTATGTGATTCTATCTGTTCTTGTGAGAAAACCACGCAAGAATAGCTAAAACATTTAGGGTTTAAAATATTTGGTTTAAGCAGTCATTTTGGAGTTTGTCAGAAATGGATTCAGCATCCTACAGGGTGGCCGCGGGTCCTTAAAAAGTCTTAAAAAGTCGTAAATCAATTTTCATGAAAATAAGGCCTTAAAAAGTATTAAATTGTCTTAAATTCAGATTGCTTGGGTCTTAAATATTTGAGTCTCGTCGCCGCGAAAATGCGGGCAATCTGTTTTGTTAGGTCGAATATTTTTTCTCCGGTGCTGCGTTGTCTATGGTCAAAGTCCTTCTAAGGCTCTCTTATTATAATGTCTCTGCTATGGTTAGGTCAGAGCTAGTCTACTGCGCAGCTCGTATTGCGCAGCTCTTGATGGCGTAGTAGGGTAAAGCATCTACAGGTGGGCCTAATTCAGCACTGATAGCCACTCGACTTAAACATGGGGAAATGCAAGTTCAATCACAAATGGCTAGACAGGAATGAATACTCTTGGTTACGATCGGTGCCTGCCTGGCAGTGTGTATGAGGGCCTGAATTTCAGCGCGGGATTGCGGGTATTGCGCACAATTTAATTGATTCCCGCAAATCCAACACTTATAATGCGGGAAATTCCCGCACACATTTACAGCGATGTATTAATGTTCAACCAACGTCTGCTGCGGACCGGAACCGCTGTGTCCGACTGTCTGACTGCGACCCTGAACACACCTGTAGCTCTCTGCACCTCCCGCTAGCATAACACAGACAAGCTAACAGTGATATTAAGTTTAAGGAACACAGACCGCTGGTTAAAACATAAATCTACATCATCTGAGGCAGAACCTGCTCAGAAAAAAACAGCAGAGCCCGAAAAACTAATGCAAACAGCGCCATGTGATGTCACCATTAACAACGTTAATCCTCAGACAGGTAACTGTGACGTTACTATACACTATGCTGTGGTGCTGCGCGTTTTATCAGCTGATGTTACACAACATCAATTTTAAGTCACTCACTCTGTTCATGAGGTTTCTCATTGAACAGACCTTAAGAGAGAGAGTGAGGCATTCAACAAAAAACATGACGCTACTGAAGCTGAATATAACTACTTAACTGTATAATACTAGATAAGTAATTACTATAAAATATAGTTCAGAGAATAAGTTAACTACATAAAATAGACTCACTGGCTTCCAATCTAATTTAATCCAATACAGCAGCTCTGCTATAAATTCTACATTTATGAAGTTTATACATTTTTTGACAAGAAGGTGAAAATTCAGCTTTATGTTCATTATTGAGAGATTAGGGTGCATTATATTGAAAGGTGTTCCTAATATTTTGTCCACTCCATTAACATACATGAGGAGTCACACCACCACCACTTAGTACAGCCGCAGTAATTTAATTTAGGACAGTGATGACATTTTTGTGATCTTTTTGCATGACACACATTTAGCCGATGTTCTTAAACTCAACCGTCATTTGTCATTTTACCATACTGTCAGTGTGTTTACTTGGAAATATTACTGTATTTCCATCGTACGTTTGGTCTTAAATTTCATTTAGAAGTGGTATTAAAAGGTCTTAAAAAGTCTTAAATTTAACTTGTTTATACCTGTATACACCCTGTCCTAAATTAACCCCCAGACCACCCTAATAATGTCCATATATGTGACAATTTCCCCAACATGCAACTTAGCATGCAACAGTTTCTAAATTGTCAGGATCCATTTATTTCTGACATAAAACTTTGAGGTATTCAGCATTTCACATTAAGGCTGCGTTCACACTGCAGGCAAATCTGATTCAAATCAGATTTTTAGGCCTGACTGTCCACACTGTTTTTAGCAAGTGTCCAAATGGGATTTGGCTCTGTTCAGACTGGGCCACATTAATGACCAATCTGACAGTTTGCCGTGGCAACGTTGTCAGAGCGGAGGCGTCATCTAGCGTGTATTGTGTGATGTCATATAATTGCGACAGCAACAACAAGCCCTGGAACTTCGCTTGAACGGCGCCATCTCCCCAAAGATTAAGAATATGGTTTGGTCCTCTGTCCATGGACTGATGTTTACATCCTCCGTTGCCTCCAGTGATATCACCTAGCGACAACAGCTGGAATAAGCCCTCCAGTGATATCACCTAGCAACAACAACTGGAATAAGTCCTCCAGTGATATCACCTAGCAACAACAACTGGAATAAGTCCTCCAGTGATATCACCTAGCAACAACAACGGGAATATGTCCTCCAGTGATATCACCTAGCAACAACAACTGGAATAAGTCCTCCAGTGATATCACCTAGCAACAACAACTGGAATAAGTCCTCCAGTGATATCACCTAGCAACAACAACTGGAATAAGTTCTCCAGTGATATCACCGAGCAACAACAACTGGAATAAGCCCTCCAGTGATATCACCTAGCAACAACAACTGTAATAAGCGCGAGTCTGGTGTCGCATAGAGTGACGTAGCGTAGAGAAGTAGAGAGACGTCACGGACAGTCAAATAAACTCTTGTAAAATATCAGATCATTGTTTGAAAGTTCAGATTAAAGAAACCACACACAATATATAAATTCAGGTAAAGGTGTTTTATTTATTATATATACAGTTGGCCTTACAATTACTTGCGTCCAGTCACTCTGCAGCACCGATACCTTATAAATATGAATGAGTGAAACTGGCTGTAGCAAATAAGTGTAAGTTTAAAATGATTTACAAAAATATATTTACAATCTACTATTTACAAAAATAGTAGATAGTATCTGTCTACTACTAGATAGATACTATCTACTATATACAAAATTTTCACAATCTACTATTTACAGAATACATATACTATCTACTATTTACAAAAATATCTAAACATCTACAATCTATATACAATATCCCTCATATCCCCAAGTAAAGCCTTCCGCTCTACTTTTTTCCCCAGTGCCACGGCTTAATGTAGTAAATGAACTTCTTCCACCCTTTCCTCTTTTTTTTGGTGGTCTGTCCCGAGCCTCCACCTTGGTCACTAAGCTGACTTTCCTCTGAGTCTTTAGCGACAGACTCTTCTTCCTCCTCGTCCTCTGGCAGTTGTTCGTCCAACTCGTCCACGACTTGAGTGAGCGCCTCAGCGTTTTGGGTCGTAGCTTCGCTCTCATCCTTTTCGTTTCTCTCCTGCTGTTCTGTTTCTTCACCCAAGACTTCGGTGTGACTTGTCTCAAAGTCTTGGGTGCTACTTTCATTCTCATCAGTTTGGCTTCTCTCCTCCTGCTCTAATTCCTCACCTGAGACTTCGGTTTGACTCTCCGAAGCCTCGAGGTTCTTTAACGATGTAGCTTCAGCCTCTGAACGCTCATCAGGAACGTTCAGCTGCTCCGCGTCTTGTTCCTCCTGCGTTGAGCTGACTTCCTCTTCATCGTCAGCCTTGTTGTTATCACACGAGTCTTCAGATGTTTCCTCGTGTCCACAGATGGCCTTGAGCAGCATAACCTCCCTCTCCAAGGCTCTGATTTTGGGCACGAACGAGTCTGTGCACTCGTCGCGCTTGGTGCGGATTTGCTCCTTCAGTTCAGCGACTTGTTTCTGGAGCGCTTTTTCCCTCTCCGAGTCCCTCAGCTGTCTCTCAGCGTGCACCTCCTTCTCCTGATGAAGCTGCGATTTGAGCTGTTCTACTTCCTTCTGCAGCTCATCCCTTTGGTCGCGCAATTGCTCTTTTTCCGCCGTCTCGCTCTCATAGGTGCTCCTGATTTCACAGAAAGCAGACATTTTTAATTTCAGGTGCTCTACCTCTCTGAGAGAAGCATCCCTTTCCCTCTCCAGAGCTTTATATTTAATGCTCTCCTGGTTAATAATGGATTCTTTCATTTCATCCATTTCCACACGAAGCTGCTTCTCCCTCTTAGTGGCTCTCTGCTGCTCCGCGGTGCGCTGCTCTCTTTCGGCTTGCAGCATTTTGGAGAGCTCAGTAACGGTTGTTGGCATGTTGTACTTATTTTCCATTTCAATGGTAAAGTTAAGTTGTTAAGGTTGGATGTGTTGTTAGATGATAACCTCTGGTCCTTAGTGTGTGTGACTTATCTAACTCTGCGTGTTAGTTACTGGAACACAATTGTGACTCTTAGGAAATGTAGTCCTATTTACAACGTTCTCCAAAAGTGTGCGTATGATGTCATCAACTTGCTTTGATGTGTGCTTTGATGTGTGCGTATGATGTCATCAGCTTGCTTTGATGTGTGCTTTTGATGTGTGCGTATGATGTCATCAGGTTGCTTTGATGTGTGTCTTTATTGCGTCATCCATAGAATGTTAGCGGGGTTTTTTAATTATTTTTTTTCAAAACTTTATTAGTATATATCAACTGACAATATACACAGTATAACAATACATTATTATAATATTAAAAAAATGATTAATTCAAATTGGATTCATGCTGTATGTCTTTAATCACATACTTAGGTTAGTACATTATTTGTTTTATTAGTACAAGTTTTGGGTATTTTAAGTAATAAGTTTTATTAGTTTTTTACCATTGGATAGTTAGAGATGTGATTCCATCCATCCATCCATCCATCTGTAAAGAAATAAAATAAACATAAAATATTAAAATATAATAATTATTATTACATTATTAAATAAAATCAGTATAACAAAGTGGGTAAAAAACAGAAATGTGAGGTCTGGTCTTAAAAGATGAGATAAGAAAATATAATAATAAAAACAACCAAAGATGATCAGACATAAAAAGGTGGGAAATAAAAATAGAATTAAAATAATAAAGGACCATCCAAGTAGTAAAACAGGCTAAAACATCAAATTAGTAGTGGAAATGATGATGAGAATTAATCATCAGTGGTAACACAAATATTAAAAAAGATCTTTTAAATAAATTGAACTAATACAGAAAAGTCAACAACGATCAAAATTATGTGCTGATAAAAACATAATTAAAAAAAAAATTGTCCAAATTTAATGGTTATTTCAATGTATTGTTGCTCTAAAAACATCTTTTTTTTTCTTTTCCAGGATCTATGAAGAAATTCAGAAGATTGAAGCCAATGAGTTCCACTATCAGGAGCAGGTAAACAAACAAACACAGACACATAATGAGGCAGCAGGTGATCAACTATCAGAGTCTGCTGTGTTCAAACGCTGAAATTAATCCGCAAACAGTTCATCAGCTGTTATGAATGAAGCTGCAGAGATAATAATGAAGGAGGATACAAATAATAGAGTTCATCCTGCAGGATATGAACAGTTATTACTAATAATCCTGCATGTGTGTGTTCTCCTGACTGTGTTTACAAGCAATAATGTGTGTTTATTATATTACAATTACAGCAAAAACCAGTGTAGACGCAGTCTATTTTGGGGGGAGTCATGCTGGAAAAAAACACTTTTCTATTAAAGACTGATTTATTTGAATGTACCAGTAGTTAAACCTAAAGAAAACAGTAGCTGTGCATAAATGGACTACTGCACCCGAGTCACACTTTTGTACATCGCACTTAACTTCAGTTTGGTCTGTAATCTGTAAACACTGAAACATCACAGCAATTAGTGTCTGTAATACTTATGATCAACACACAATCATTTTCCTGTACAACATACAACATACGGCTCTGTTTGTGAAGTGTGGACGCTCACATCGTTAGTCAGTGCCACGGGTTAGCAGCTCCGAGGCACTACATGCTGCAGAGGAGTGCCTCGGGGTCCCGCAGCTTTGAGAAAACCCCAACAATATATACATCAAAGCCTGCGGCTCGATCGGGAAAGAGGTGCTATGACTTTTGGTGTTGAAATTCCAATTTTTCCCAAAGTTATTCCCAAAAAACGGGCATAATTCTCCATTAGAAATGAATGGGAATTTTTTTTAAAACCCATAAAAATTCACCTTTTTTCAGAGTCACTTATCTCTCTCATACCTGCACGTAGAAATGCGATTCAAACTTTAAAACGGAGGAAAACTTGTGCTCTCTGGAAAAACACCAAACTGTTTTTACATAACATGTAAACTTTTCAAACTATGAGCAGTCAAACGAGGAGTGGAAATCACTTTTTCTACAAAGTTAGAGTGGAAGCGGCAGTTAGCTTGAGTGAGAGAAGCAGTAAAAAAATAACCTTAATCTTTATTTTTAACTGGAGCTCACTGCCAAACCGTAAAAAGGAGACAAATAATTTTTTGTCAAAATGTAGACATAGGTGTTGGGATTCATAAAATGTGACTTTGACAGGCGCGGTCTGCACAAAATTTAAACGGGGGGGCCGAGACCGGCGGCAATACCTGTCTCGCTCCCCACTGACTCTAATGTAATCGTCTTCTTTCTTCAAAAGAATCTCACTCTGTGTTCACACTGAGCTTACTCGCTCATTTTAAAGAATATGTGAATAAAATAAACACTGTCAGAATCTGCCGGCTTCTGTGTCTCTCACAGTGTTTTCGGTTTTTGGACAGGAGTTACGGTTTTCTCACAGTTTGCAATTGTTCGGGACCTTGTCAGAAGCAAAAATTCAGGGGCATTTTGAGAATGTTTTCCAAGTAGGTTCTCACATCACCGTAGCAACCATAGGGCCTTAACTGCCCTAGCAACCATAGGGCCTTAGCAACCTGTTACTGGGCAGAAACTGAGCTACTTTTTGTGATTGGCTAATCAACAGTTTGACAGTTATGTAAAAACTGTCAAACTGTTTTTACACAACATGTAAACTTTTTAAAGTATGAGCAGTCAAACGAGGAGTGGAAATATAAAAGATTCAACATTTATCAATAGAAGATGAACAAAATGTACACAATATAATTTCATACAACGAAGAAATTTAAAATAAAATGTATAATAAAATCTACTCTCTAAATGATTTGAAGATTTACTTAATCATTTCATAACAGTGATGTTCCTGTCTGTGGGAAAAATAAAGTAGACTTTAATTAATAAGTTTAAATAAATATTATTTATGCTTAAATATGATTTACATTCACTTAATATTTTCCCGGATGTTAAGTTTAGAATAAAGTACATTCATAAGGTCCCGGCAGCAGCCCAGAGGCACTCAACATTTCCCTGGAATTTTCTAGTTGTAGTTGCTGTTGTGAATACTGTTATCTGTGTTCTTTACTTAGTTTTTTCCAATATTTTATCTTTTAATAAAAATTATATTCATAATGTACTGGTTTCAACCATAGACTGTATGTAAGAATCAACCTGTCAATCAGGACGTAGCCACGCCCTAATGCATACCCTGCTTTATCATCACATATAAAATCAGGGAGGCCAAAATGTCCCAAATGAACATCATACTGCATTGAAGAAGGCTTTAAACTAGCGATTGAGACCATAAACACATTTTGAAAACGTTTACTGAGGTTAGAAATCAAGTGAGAAGTTGGTGAATTCTCCATTGACTTGTATAGAGACGGTCGCCCCCTGGTGGCCTTTTGATAGAATGCAGCTCTAAGTTACTTCCTGCCTCATTTCAGAGGACAGGAACTCCCCGCCTGGTTTCAACCTGGTGCTCCATATGATCAATGCATTATTTACACAGTGCAGTTAGAAAAGTATTCATTTAAAGTCCGTGTAAAGTAAGAATAAATGTGTGTTCTGAGTTTCACATACCACAGAAAAGTGTGTTGTTCTTCGTGTGGATCCCTTTATATTCCAATAATCATATCCAGATCCAACCTCTCTCTGTATTTTACTGGTGAATAAGACGCACCTCACTTTTACATGAAAAAATCTTGCGTTAAAGCTGCATTGTTTTCCTCATAATTCATTTATACAAAGCTCCCTGTTACATTTATGCAAGAAACTCATGAAAGTCCACTTTATTTTTTTTTATCTGTGACAATTTGTATAAATTAATGCATGTTAAGATTTAGATATGTGATTAATTCTGTGAGTAAATGACAATCATTTTTCAGTTAATCATGTTTTTATCACGTTTCTCTCTGTTGTGTTCTTCATGTTTGAACAGACGGATCCGATCGAGTTTGTGGAGAACATCTGTGAGAACATGCAGCTGTTTCCCAAAGACGACTTCCTGACCGGAGACCAGCTCATGTTTGAGTACGACCAGGAGGTAACCATGACAACCACAATCTAATCTGCCTAATACATATGAATCTGTCTGTGAAGTATAACAGAAAATCATCTTTGACACGAGTCAAGCAAAGACTAGTTTTAGTGAGTTTAACAAGTGATGCTACTGCAGTGATGCAATCTGAAATCCTAAATGTGTGTGTGTGTGTGTGTGTGTGTGTGTGTGTGTGTGTGTGTGTGTGTGTGTGTGTGTGTGTTTTTACAGGTGATCAGTGCGGCTCTCTCCCTGCTGACTCCGGACAGATCAAACCTGCTGCTGCTTTCACCAGAGAACGAAGGCCAATGTCCACTCAGAGAGAAATGGTTCGGTACCTGCTACAACATGGAGGGTACAACACACACACACACACACACACACACACACACACACACACACTACATTATACTGTATTACATCGCAGCTTCTTGTTTTTAGCTGCAGTCTTTTGTGAACTGGAGCTCATTTTTTTTTGCTGCATGCGGCGAATAATTGACTCTCCTCCGAGTGTCACCGTGTGTCCTCGCTTCTCCCAGTTACCATGGAGACAGGATGAGGATGGATGGCTCAGACCGGAGACAGAAAACACTTCAGAAAAAACTTATATAAGGTTTTATTTTTGTGTGTGGTCAGACATCCCAGAGGAGTGGGCTCAGCGTTGGGCAGGAGACTTCGAGGTCAACCCTGGACTTCATCTTCCTGCTGAGAACAAGTTCATCGGTCAGTGAAACCACCTCAGTGTCCTCAAATGTACCGTTCACTCATATTTAACCCTCCTGTTGTCCTCAGGTCAAGGAAGGAAAGAAGGAAGGAAGGAAAGTAGGAAGGAAGGAAGGAAGGAAGGAGTAAGGACAGAGGGAGGGAGGAAAGGAGGAAGGAAGGAAGGAAAGGAGTAAGGAGGAAAAGAGGAAGGAAGTAAGGAGAGAAGGGAGGGACGAAGGAAGGAAGGAAGGAGTAAGGAGAGGGAGGGAGGAAAGGAGGAAGGAAGGAAAGAAAGGAGTGAGGACGAAAAGAGGAAGGAAAGAAAGGAGTAAGGAGGGAGGGAGGGAGGGAAGGAGGGAGGGAGGAAGGAAGGAAGCAAGTAAGCAAGGAAGGATGGAAGGAGGAGGGAGCAAAGAAAGAAGAGGGGAGGAGGGGAAGAAGGAAGGAAAAATTAAAAAAAGAGGGAAGGAAGGAAGGAAAGAAGGAACAGTCAAAAGAGACGGGGTCAATTTGACCCAGGAGGACGACACGAGGGTTAAGGCAACAACCAGCAGCTGGATAACATTTTTGTCTCCCGCTGCAGCGACGGATTTTACTTTGAAAGAGTTCGACTGTCCGGAGTCTGAGTTTCCTGTCAGGGTGGTCAACAACGAGCGCGGCTGTCTGTGGTACAAGAAGGACAACAAGTTCAAGATCCCTAAAGGTGAGATCTGTTACTCACGTCCGCCACGGTGGAGCTGGTCTAACATCAGATAAAGCTGCACTGTGAGGGATGTGTGTGATATTGTTCCTATGTGAGCACTATTAGTGAATCTGTAGGTCATTTTCTCTATTAACCCTTTTAATGGGCAAATAATTATATTTGGTAACTTCTGTAAATATCCCAAAATATCCTTCCTTCTTTCCTTCCTTCCTTCCTTCCTTTCCTTCCTCCCTGCCTTCTTTCTTCCCTTCCTCTTTTCCTTTCTCCCTCCCTCGTTCCTTATTTCCTCCGTCCTTCCTTCCTTTCCTTCCTTCCATCTGTCCTTCCTCCCTCCCTCCTTCTCTCCTCCCTTCCTTCTTTCCTTCCTCCGTCCTTCCTTCCTTCCTTCCTTCCTTCTTTCTTCCCTTCCTCCCTCCCTCCTTCTCTCCTCCCTTCTGTCCTTCCTCCCTCCCTCCTTCTCTCCTCCCTTCCTTCTTTCCTTCCTCCGTCCTTCCTTCCTTCCTTCCTTTCCTTCCTTCCATCTGTTCTTCCTCCCTCCCTCCTTCTCTCCTCCCTCCCTTGTTCCTTATTTCCTCCGTCCTTCCTTACTTTCCTTCCTTCCATCTGTCCTTCCTCCCTCCCTCCTTGTCTCTTCCCTTCCTTCTTTCCTTCCTCCATCCCCCTTTCTTCTTCCTTCCTTCCTTCTTTCTTCCCTTCCTCCCTCCCTCCTTCTCTCTTTCTTTCCTCCCCCCTACCATCCTTCCTTCCTTCTTTCCTCCGTCCTTCCTTCCTTTAATTCCTCCCTCCTTCCTTCCTTCCTTCCTTCCATCCGTCCTTCCTTCCTTCCTTTCCTTCCTTCCATCTGTTCTTCCTCCCTCCCTCCTTCTCTCTTCCCTTCCTTCTTTCCTTCCTCCATCCCCCTTTCTTCTTCCTTCCTTCCTTCTTTCTTCCCTTCCTCCCTCCCTCCTTCTCTCTTTCTTTCCTCCCCCCTACCTTCCTTCCTTCCTTCTTTCCTCCGTCCTTCCTTCCTTTCCTTCCTTCCCTTCCTTCCTTCCATCCTTCCTTCCTTCCTTCCTTCCTTTCCTTCCTTCCATCTGTTCTTCCTCCCTCCCTCCTTCTCTCTTCCCTTCCTTCTTTCCTTCCTCCATCCCCCTTTCTTCTTCCTTCCTTCCTTCTTTCTTCCCTCCCTCCTTCTCTTTCTTTCCTCCCCCCTACCTTCCTTCCTTCCTTCTTTCCTCCGTCCTTCCTTCCTTTCCTTCCTCCCTCCTTCCTTCCCTTCCTTCCTTCCTTCCATCCTTCCCTTCCTTCCCCTCCTTCCGTCCTTCCTTTCCTTCCTTCCTTCCTTCCAATGAGTGTCCTATAAAGGGTTAATGGCTTTTATTAATGCCTAAAGAACCGAAGCTGACAGATTGTAGTTTGTAGTTTTTATCTGAAAGCAAAAGTTGTTGATTTAAAGATATTAATAAAGAGACTCCTGGTTTGTAGTTCAGGTTATGAATAAAATAAAATAATAAATGATTCATTTAGTAAATATAAACGAGGCTCATTAAAGCTTATTTGTTGAAATTACCTTAATCCTTTATGTTGGGGACTTTCATTTTTTTCTGTATATATTTTCTACCAGTTTAAATTTTATTCATTAATTCATTCATTCATAGCTTTATTTAAACTGGAGAGCAGTTCAATTAATTTACAGTGTTGTTGAGTAGTTACAGTCATCAAAGATCACTGTGTGGTCATAATTACAGTTTAATAAAACCATTTAAGAACAATTTAGAAAAACAAATAAAATAATAGTTGATAAAAGTATGTGTTAATGTTTATATCAGTTATAATCATTTCAGTCTTTTTGAGTTTTTTTCAGATCTCAGCTCACAATCATTTTTACTCATTTAATACTTTATAAGTTTCTTTTGTCATTTGTACAAATAAATGAACTAAATCCAACATTCAATCTTTTTCTGTCTCTCAGCTTATATTCGGTTCAACCTGATTTCTCCGATGATCCAGAAAAGTCCAGAGAAGTAAGACGAACACCAACTTCAGTTTAAAATACAACAAACACTGAGACTGTATTTACACTCAGCTCTCTCCTGTGAACATCCATGATGAATGACTGAAGTCTTATAACACGTTTAACTGTGCCTCTCCTTCAGTCTGGTGCTGTTCGACATCTTCGTGAACATCTTGGCTCATAATCTGGCGGAGCCGGCGTACGAGGCCGACGTGGCTCAGCTGGAGTACAAGCTGGTAGCCGGAGAGCACGGACTGGTGATCCGGCTGAAGGGGTTCAACCACAAACTGCCTGTAAGAACACACACACACACACACATTCACACACACACACACACACACACACACACACACACACACACACACACACACACACACACACACACACACACACAGGGCTGGGCAATTAATCTAAAAATAATGTAAACCAACATTTAGAAACTCTAATGGACTTAATCTTGCTCATGTCAATTAATGGTGGTGTTCACCGTTGCCATGACAGCAACAGTTGCATATCTTTAACCCTCCTGTTGTCCTCGAGTCAAGGAAGGAAAGGAGGAAGGAGGAAAGGAAAGAAGGGAGGGAAGGAAGAAAGGGAGGAAAGGAAAGAAGGGAGGGAGGAAGGAAAGGAGGGAAGGAAGGAGGGAGGGAGGGAGGAAGGAAGGAAGGAAGGAGGAAAGGAAAGGAAAGAAGGGAGGGAAGGATGTAGGGAGGGAGGGAGGGAGAAAGGAAAAGAGGAAGGAAGGAAAGAAGGACAGTAAGGAAGGAAGGGAGGAAGGAAAGGAAGGAAGAAAGAGAGAAGGAAGGTAGGAGGAGGAAGGAAAGGGAAGGAAGGGAGGGAGAAAGGAAAAGAGTAAGGGAGGGAGGAAGGAAAGGAGGAAGGAAGGAAAGAAGGACAGAGTAAAGAAGGAAGGGAGTGATGATGGTGATGACGGTGATGATGATGATGATGATGGTGGTGATGAAGATGATGGTGATGGTGATGGTGATGATGGTAATGATGATGATGATGATGTTTTAAACACGCTGACTCGTCTCTTTCCTTCCAGCTGCTGTTGAGGCTCATCGTCGATCATCTGGCCGACTTCACCGCCGAGCCGGGAGTCTTCTCCATGTTCTCAGAGCAGCTGAAGAAAACATACTTCAACATCCTCATCAAGCCAGAGAGGCTGGGCAAGTACGTTACACACACACACACACACACACACACACACCTACACACAGAAAGACACACACACACACACACATACAGACACATACAGACACACACAGACACAGAGAAAGACACATACAGACACACACACACACACACACACACAGAAAGACACACATACACACACACACACAGAGAAAGACACACACACACACACACACACACACACACAGAAAGACACACACATACACACACACACACACAGAAAGACACAGACACACACACACACAGAGAAAGACACAGACACACACACACACACACAGAGAAAGACACACACAGAGAAAGACACACACACACACACACAGACACACACACACACACACACACACACACACAGAGGTTCCAGCTGTGTCTTGTCTTCAGGGACGTCCGCCTGCTGATCCTGGAGCACTGCCGCTGGTCGGTGATCCAGAAGTATCAGGCCGTCATGAAGGGTCTGACCGTCGATGACCTCATGACCTTCGTCAGCGGGCTGAAGGCAGAGCTGTACACCGAGGGGCTGGTGCAGGGCAACTTCACCAGCACGGTGAGACACACACACTCAGCAGGAGGCCAAAGAAGCTTTAAATATATGATAAATAGGACTTTAGGTCTGTGGATCATTCAGACTGACTCACTGTGTTTTACTCACATCTCTTTATTAACTTCACACATTCAACATGTTTAAAATAGGGAGACATCGATTGTGAAATTCTGAGCCAATACTCATTTTTAAAATTAGTAGGGCTGTCAAACGATTAATTTTTAAAATCGAGATTAATCGCATAATTTCCATAGTTAATCGCGATTAATGGCGTTTTGAATGTCATGTTTAAAATCCTGTTATTTTCCATTTGAAGGCAGTTTTAAGCCCATAATGTAAAGCATTTCTTACCAGAGTGTCTTAACTGGGAATCAATCACGGCTCTGCTGCGACTCCCACACTCCAAAATGGTCCTTTGGTGGAGCTGAGGCTGGCTTGGCTGCACCTGGGTGTTTAGCGTGGAGGTGCTAACTCAAACTCCACGTACTCCGGTGGTAGTTAAACTCCGTTTGACACAGGTTGCATTTTACTTTTGACTTGTCAACTGAAGCGTCTGGAAGTGTTTTAAAGTTAAACAAGCCGTTCAAAAGTCCAGTAGCTCTCTTACTTTCCATCAGCGCGGTAGGTTTACTGCAGGAGGCCACTTCAAAGCATAGCGCTACAGCTAGAGGAGCCGTCTACGGGGGAGTAGAAGGGACAAAAAGGCTTGCAACATTAAAATGAGATTTAAAAAAAACGCGTTATTGATCGCATTAATCTAATCGCAATTAACGCATTATCGCTGACAGCCCTAGTTTTGTTCGTAATCAGCTGATCTAATTTCTCAAAGTCGTGTTTTACTCTTCAGAGTTTTGATCTTTGTTTGAATCGTGAATCTATCACCTAGTTCTGATAAGCAGATGTTAGTGAACAAGTCAACGTATATCAGCTGATATATCGGAGCATCCCGGGTAAAAAAGTTTCTAAATGTTTCATGAAGACAGATTTTAATCTCATCTTTGTTTCTTTCTCCAGGAGTCCAAAGAGTTCCTGCAGTACTTCATAGAGTGAGTATCCTGCTTCATTTAGCTGACTGAGAGGCGTCAAATGGTGTAACCACAGTAGAATGATAATTACTAAATATTGTATCACCTACAGTGTATTTAAGTGGACTTATACTGATACTGATCCTTCGTTCCTTCCTTCATTCCTTCCTCCCTTCCTTCCTTCTGTCCTTCTTCCCTTCCCTCCTTCTTTCCATTCCTTCCTTCCTCCCTTCCTTCCTTCTGTCCTTCTTTCCATTCCTTCCTTCCTTCCTTCCTCCCTTCCTTCCTTCTGTCCTTCTTCCCTTCCCTCCTTCTTTCCATTCCTTCCTGTGTGTGTGTGTGTGTGTGTGTGTGTGTGTGTGTGTGTGTGTGTGTGTGTGTGTGTGTGTGTGTGTGTGTGTGTGTGTGTGTGTGTGTGTGTGTGTGTGTGTGTGTGTGTGTGTGTGTGTAGTAAGCTGCAGTACCAGCCGCTGCCAGCAGAGGTCCCCGTGTTGTTCCGGGTGGTGGAGATGCCTCAGAAACATCATCTGTGTAAAGTGAAGTCTCTCAACAAGGGAGACGCCAACTCTGAGGTCACCGTCTACTTCCAGGTGAGCGACACGGATCAGCTGATCAGCACAGATCAGCTGACTCCTGTCACATGATGCTGGTTCAGACTCTTTATTTCTGCTTTGATGCTTTTTTTTAAATCTTCCTCCTCTGGTCGCAGCGTTGTAACTGTTTGAGTTTTGATGTGTGTGTTACAGTCGGGTCTGAAGAACCTCAGAGAGCACGCGCTGATGGAGCTGATGGTGGTGAGTTTAACATCTGATCAACTCTAAACTCAAATAAAATAAAATAAAATAAAATAAAATAAAAAACTGTCTGAACAGAAAGTAACTAAAGTGTTTTATTCCTGGTCAGATGCACATGGAGGAGCCGTGCTTCGACTTCCTCAGGACGAAGGAGACACTCGGGTCAGTTCAGTTTTACACATCAAATATTATCATTTATAGATCATCTTCATTCTTTGACATGTTGGAGCCATTTTTTAATTTCACATGAAAACTAACAGCAGCAGGTTTATTAGGTGGAGCAGCGTCTTTGATAGAAGATAAAAGATTTTTATTCAGTACAAAAGTTAGTTTCTTTTTTTAAGATTCAGATTTTGAAGGATTTCTTGATGACCAACGTGAGGACAGCTGTGTGTGAAATGAGAATGGAAATAAAATCTGATATTAATATAAATCAATAATGATAAATAAATACATGTTTAAACATTTAAGTTACATAATTATTAATATGGATAATCTAAGAACCTTCATATGAGTCTGAAGGTTTTAAAAAGTCTTAAATTTAAAGTATAAAACTAACAATAATCAACAGGTTAATCAATAATGACCAATAATCATTAGTTCATTAAACTGATTCATGTAAATATATAGAGACCTAAAATAAAATAAACTTTATTTTAACCTTTGTGTCGTCCTCCCGGGTCAAATTGACCCCGTCTGTTTTGACTGTTCCTTTCTTCCTTCCTTCCTCCCTCCTTCTTTCCTTCCTTCCATCCTTATTCCCTTCCTCCCCTTCTTTTCCTTTCCTCAAAGTGTAAATAATATAAGAAATAAAAGATGAATAAATAATTTATGTGTTTGATTCACATCACCGAGAAAAAAAACAGATTTCCAAAATGTCGACTCTTCCTGAGCTCAGTTTTAGTTTTCCTCTTCTCTGACCTTTGACCTCCAGGTACCAGGTGTACCCGACCTGCAGGAACACTTCAGGTGTGCTGGGATTCTCCGTCACCGTGGAAACGCAGGCCACTAAGTTCAGGTGAGTTTGACTTCTCCTGTGTGTGTGTGTGTGTGTGTGTGTGTGTGTGTGCCTGTGAGTGTGTGTCTGAGTGTGTGTGAGAGTGTGTCTGTGTGAGTGTGTGAGAGAGTGTGTGTGTGTGTCTGTGTGTCTGAGTGTGTGAGTGTGTGTCTGTGTGTGAGTGTGCGTCTGTGAGTGTGTGTGTGTATGTGAGTGTCTGTGTGTATGTGAGTGTCTGTGTGTGTGTGTGTCTGTGTGTGTGTCTGTGTGTGTGTCTGTGTGAGTGTGTATGTGTGTATGTGTGTGTGTCTGTCTGTATGTGTGTATATATAAATCGTCTCCTCTGTCTCTGCAGCACTGAGTTCGTAGATGAGAAGATCGAGGAGTTCCTGCTGAGCTTCGGCGAGCGTCTGGCGGCTCTGAGCTCGGAGGCGTTCAGGACTCAGGTGACGGCGCTCATCAAGCTGAAGGAGTGTGAAGACGCTCACCTGGGAGAGGAAGTGGACCGCAACTGGTTCGAGGTCGTCACGCAGCAGTACGTCTTCGACCGGCTCAACAAGGAGGTGACGGACACACACAGACAGACACACACAAACAGACACACACACTCACACACTCACACAGACACACACAGACAGACACACACACTCACTCACACACACAGACACACATATACACACACACACACACACACACACACAGACACACACAAACTGTCTCACATAAAATAAATCTCAGTTTTTAGTCTGAATATTTATGATTATACAGTTTAACCAGAATTATAATAAAGTTAGTTCTATCATTGTTCTAATGTGTTCTGTGGTTCTAACGTGGTTCTAACCTTGTCTATGGATCTAATGTGGTTCTAACGTGGTTCTAACGTGGTTCTAACGTGCTGTGTTCTGCAGATCGAGGCTCTGAAGCGGTTCTCTCAGGAGGAACTGGTCTCCTGGTTCTTGGAGCACAGAAACAGCAGCAGCAGGAAGCTCAGCGTTCATGTGAGTTAAACACTTCATTTAGTTTTCTTTGATCAGTTTGTTCACTTCGTTCTCTGCAAACGTGAAACCAGAAGAAATAAATCAGTTTAAAAAGTGAAGGTGTGATTTAGTTTATAATTAAACATGAATTTCTCAGTGAATAAAAGATTCATTATATTCAGGATCATTCAGCCTTTAACTGAAAGCTTCTGCCTTTAATTAAACAATGAATCATTTAGTCTATAAAACCTGCAGCTCAACATGATATTAAATGTCTTTCTTTGTCTGACAAATAGTTTAAAACCCAAAAAATATTCAGTTTGACAAGAAAAGACAAAGAAAAGATGCAAATTCTCTCGTTTAAGAAGCAAAAAGCCTCAAATGTTTGTTTAAAAACTGACCTGAACAATTACATCATTCAGTTCTGACTTAAACCCCCATGAACTCTTCCTGTTTCCTGTTTCCTGTCCGTCAGGTTGTGGGTTTCGGCGTGGAGGAGAACGACCAATCAGAGCAGAGCGCCTGCTGCACCACGGACACCGCGGACAACCCCCCCCCCTCCTCGGCGTACGGCGAGGTGAGCGAGCTCAGCTTCCTGTCGGCTTCGGCTCCGTCGCTGCGGGACGCGGCGCTCATCACTGACATCCGCGCCTTCACCTCCTCCCTGCCCCTGCACCCCTACCACAAGATCCTCAGCTAGGTCGCCCCACTGGACGCAACCGCAGACCTCCGCACCCTCGCTCCGAGCGGCAGAGATAATAAAGTAACCATGGCAACAGCTAGCATTGATAATGGCACTGATTGATCCGAGAGGACTCTGATAGGACGGACAGAGACCGAGCAGACGGGTTTTTACTTTTGTAAATTATTTTCTGTCATGTGAGTGGTTGTAACGATGCTGCGTTCACTTCCTGCGGGAAAAATCAGATTCTGGAGCGTTTTTTTTTTTTTTTTTTTTTTGTCAAATTATCAAAGTGACGTGTTTTTTTTATCCAACTTTTAGGATTAAAAGGGAGTAAAAAACATTTTTATCATCAACTTTTTCAGATCAGGAAACGTCTCGTCTCTGTGCTGCTATTTAGGGCTTAATAATAACCTTTTAATTTTCTTTAATTAAATCTCCTCAGACTGGTTTTATACATTTGTAGGGACGCACCACTTATACAATTCTGGGTCAATGCCAGTATTTAAAAGTAATTCAGCCCATCATTAAGCTGTTTGGCTCGTGCATAAATTCATGAAACAATCTTTAATAACCAGAACAGAGTCAACACATACTGACTGATATTTGGCCGATATGTTGGTGCATCCCTATAAATGTGAGGAAACGTATATCTGACCTCAGCACTGATATGATATAACATGAGCTGGAAATAGAAACCCAACAGAAATCAGATAGAATAATATAAAAATGCTAAATAATAGACTGTGAACTCCAGTGGTGCTAATTCAAGACGCAATAAGTTAAAAACTCAATCAGTAAATCTACACCTCTGTCTCTGAAGCCAGAAACATGATGTCATTAATCTCCTACTATAAGCAGTATTAATAATCTCTTAAAGGAGACATTAATCTGGTGTTCACTTCCTGTTCTGATGTCTGATATTTAACACGGTCAAAGTTACACAACTTGAGGTCAATATAAAAATAATGCTGCCTGTAAGTCCAGTAGTAGACCGCTCACAGTGACTACTTTAATTAAATGATATATTCTCTTAGAAATAAACACGATTATTGTCATTTTAAAACCATTTTATGCCACAATTACAGTTAACATGATAATAATATTGGTTCAGATATTATACTTACCTATGTGAGAAGAGCCAGGACCCGCTATAGTTTCACTTTAATCATTTACAGCCTCTCTCTCTCTCTCTCTCTCTCTCTCTCTCTCTCTCTCTCTCTCTCTCTGTGTGTCTCTCTCTCTCTCTCTCTCTGTGTCTCTGTCTCGCTCTCTCTGTGTCTCTCTCTCTCTCCCTCGCTCTCTCTCTCTCTGTGTCTCTCTCTCTCGCTCTCTCTGTGTCTCTCTCTCTCTCTGTGTGTCTCTCTCTTGCTCTCTCTCTCTCCCTCTCTCTCCCTCTCCCTTTCCCTTTATGTCTCTCGCTCTCTCTCTCTCTGTGTGTGTCTCTCTCTCGCTCTCTCTCTCTCTCCCTCGCTCTCTCCCTCTCTGTGTCTCTCTCTCTCGCTCTCTCTGTGTCTCTCTCTCTCTCTGTGTGTCTCTCTCTTGCTCTCTCTCTCTCCCTCTCCCTTTCCCTTTATGTCTCTCGCTCTCTCTCTCTCTGTGTGTGTCTCTCTCTCGCTCTCTCTCTCTCTCTCCCTCGCTCTCTCCCTCTCTGTGTCTCTCTCTCTCTCTCTCTCTCTCTCTCTCTCTCTCTCTCAGCATCAGTCTGATATTGAAGAGTTTCAGGAGAATTTGGGGTTAATAAGAAATGTTAGGAGCCATTCGGAGCGAATGTGAGCAGTGAACACACCATGAGCACTACTTTCTTTCCATTATGTCTTTTTTCTTTTAGAGCTCTACACACACTCAGCATTCAGACCCTCAAATAAAACAGCAGAGGGTAAATATAGAGAACACTGTGAAGTATATAGGGAGAGTTTTTTGGAGGCAGTAATTTAAAAAAATAAGAAATTAAAGTACACGTTACTGCAAAATGTAATATTTTAGGGTTAAATTGTTCTCCAGATCATTTTAACATTCAAAAACATATAATAATGATAATAATAATGTCCATCCGCTCTGTGTCCTTGGTTGCTAAGGCGGTTGCTAAGGTGTTTCCACTCTCATATCTCAGATCTCAGGAGGAAAAAGAAGTGAAATCCTGCTACTAGAAGATAAATGATGAGTTTCTAAACTGGTAATCATGTAAAGATCTTCTAGTAGAGACTCTGAATATTAATATAGATCTTTAAATGTAAACCAATATATTTTAAAGCTGCATTTTGAATCCCATAAAACATAAAAAACCTACCGCAGTGTCTCCTAAATATCAGCACAGATTTAATAAGTTAATTATTTCACTTCTAGTACTTGAAACCTGACGGTGAGACTGACTTCCTGTTGAATAAAAACCGTCACTTACTGATAAACTTTTCATTATTTAACCCTCCTGTTGTCCTTGAGTCAAGGAAGGGAGAGAGGAAGAAGGAAGGAAGGAAGGAAAGGAGGGAGGAAAGAAAGGAGGGAGGAAAGAAAGAGAAGGAAGGAAAGGAGGGAGGGAGGAAAGAAAGAGAGAAGGAGGGAAGGAATGAAAGGAGGGAAGGAGGAAGGAAAGGAGGTGGTTAAAGAAAAGATAATAAATTTTCAGTCTGTGAAAAAAAAAAAAGATGAGAAGAAACAAAAAAAAACCTACAATCAGGACAACTTGATTATTTTAGTTTGTGTTGTTTCTGTTAGTTCTGTCTTCTCCTACCCCGGTGAAGGTGAAGTGAACGCAGCGTGACGACTCAGGGCTCCGGTTTTTAAAAAATTAAAGTAAGTTATGAAAGATAAAAAGATAAAACACACTTCAGCCAGTATCACAAATTAAAAAACTAAAACAACCACATTTCACAACATTTCAGTAACGTTTGAGTTTACATGTTCATACTGTAATATGTTAATATGTTGATGTACATGAAGAATGGGATGTATAGACTCTTACAGGAAGTGGTGGCCAGGGATGGGGGAAAAAAAAACAAACTGTGACGTGTTTAAAAGTGAGGATGTACTGCGCTAGTGTACGGAAGCTAAAGCGTGCCACCTTAAAAACTATTAGACTTTTAATTCAATTTGTGTTTTAATGACGATTAAAAACATTATTAAAATAGTTTCTGTTTGAGTTTTTCTGACTTTATGACATCATGGGTTCATTAAAGGGGTCCAGATCATTAAAAAGATGGATGGAAGGAAGGAAGGAAGGAAACGAAGGAGGAGAAAGAAGGAAGGAAGAAAGGGAGGAAGGACAGATAGAAGGAAGAAAGGAAGGAAAAGAAGGAGGAGAAGGAAGAGTAGACAGGAATGAACGACGGACGAAAGGAAGGACAGATAGAAGGAAGAACGGAAGGAGAAGAAAGGGAGGAAGGACAGATAGAAGGGAGGAAGGACAGATAGAAGGAAGAAAGGAAGGAAAAGAAGGAGGAGAAGGAAGGGAGGAAAGACAGATAGAAAGAAGGAAGGAAGGACAGATAGAAGGAAGGAAACGAAGGAGGAGAAGGAAGAAAGGGAGGAAGGACAGATAGAAGGAAGAAAGGAAGGAAAAGAAGGAGGAGAAGGGAAGGAAGGAAGGACAGATAGAAGGAAGAAAGAAAGGGAGGAAGGACAGATAGAAGTCTCCAAAGCCAATGAGAACATGTGTCCAACGACAACGAGGGTTTGATTGTTAGATTATGAGGTTAATGATGTCTACTCACAAAAATGTATTTGTGGCGAGCCAGCCTCTATTTAACATTTCAAGGTGCAAAACAAAGTCCATCGTTTTACAGACATATGTGGATCCTGTCTGTCAGTAGTATGAGAGGAGACCTTGGTCAGAAACAAACTCTGGTCCAGGTCCGGTCAGGTATTAATGTGATGTGATGCAACTGCAGAACTGAACCAGCTCCTATAACCAGCTGCAGTGTTTCCTCTCATCTGTGAAGCAATCGTGGAAGATCTTTCTCTGCCTGCCAGATTTCTCACAACTCCGATTTCCCAAACCAAGCCCAAAGGCTAAATGGAACAGAGCAGTGATTCATTCATCGATTGAGACAGAAGCAACCAAATTAAAGGTGTGAAAACGCCCCATCACCTGTCACCCTTCACAGTAATGACAGAAATATAACTCCTACAGCATAGATCATCTCCACTGGCGTCACCATCATCTCCACTGACACTCAAACCATTCTGCCTTTTAAACTTTCCAACAAGCAAACCAATAAATTCACTAATAAATCAATTCTGAGCAGGAACTTTGAACTTTGAACTATTCACTGTGTATTTAACAGATGTATGAAGTAATAAATGGAGCAGATGAAGTCCGGAGCACACTGTGGTCAGCAGGAGATCAGAGATGTTAGGGAAGCCTAAATATGTCAACACATCAGTTCATATACACTAAACTTCTTTTAAACACTTCATCGCTTCATCACGTTAATCTTTCCTTCATCTCTGATGCTTCTCTATGACAGGCGATACAGGAAAATAAACTCTCTCTCTAGATGTGTGTGATTATATTAGCTCTTTCACGATTTGGTGAAAAAGTCACATTGCGATTATTGTGGACAATATTGAGATTTGCAATATATTAAACCAAATGGTATAAGCCCTGTTAATGAATACTTTATTGGTTATATCACCACGGTATTAATGTTCTATAACTCCAATAAATACTTGTTTTCTTAAGAGAAAGAAAGCTAATACATAACGTTAACAATCAATTCAGTCTAACTTACCAACAACAAGGTGAAGTCTACGTCCAAAACCCTGAACCTCGTCCACTGATTCATCTCCACAGCTGAACGCAGCTCAGAGTCACTAGGAAACACGAAAAAGACTGAACATGATCACTTTTTAACAACACACATATGATTTCGGGGCAAGCAGACTTATATTCAGTTTTACAATTTTAATATTTTCCCAGAAACTCTACCTCCCTACTCTTTGAAATATAAAATTGTTTCTAATGATCTGATTAACTTACCTTTTCTAAATACACTGATGCAGCGAATATTTGATTAGTCATCGGTTAGGCTATACCCCACGATGAGTCGACTATGATTAATCGGGGGTCAATAGATGCCAACACACATCACTGGAAAAGCTGCAATCTAGTTAGTCAGATATCTCACATTAAACAAGTCAAGCTTAACATTAAGAGATTGTAATCAGTCATAGGTTGGTTTAATTTAGGATATTTGAGGTTTTGATGGTTAACAGCTGTTGTGTTTCTTTGAAGGCGCCTTATTAAGGTAATGTTTTCATGATCGACTGATTGTGGGGAATAACCGAATATTAGCTGCATGGACATTCACAAGAGCTAAATAAATAATGCGTCAAAAACTAACTTTCACTATTCATAACAAACAACAAGCTTTAACTGCACAAACCTGTATTCATTTAAATGTTAATCAGCCTTCATTTCATTACTCAAACACATTAATTAAAATAATTAATCTTACAGGTTTACAGACCCATAAAAATATAACAGGTGGATTATTTTCTCCCCGTCATAAACAACGCTGAGCATTTCCTTTACAATCATGTTAGCAATGTTGGTTTTTAAATGTTCCAGACGTTGACGTACTAGTTTGGTGGTTAGCGTCAGGTCCGTCTCCTTTAGCAACCGTCACAGCAGACAGCAGCTTTTTGCCCGCGTGACATTGTGAACATTATCCTTTACTTTCTGGAAGCTTTTAAACCACGCTGGACTTTAGTGTGTCTTCGTCTGCATCATGTTCCCTCCGGTTAGCTAGCTAGCAGGCTAACTTACTACCAGTCAGCTAACTAGCAGGCTAACTTACTACCAGTTAGCTAGCTAGCAGGCTAACTTACTACCGAGTCATCTAGCTAGCAGGCTAATTTACCAATTCTACTTCAACACTAGGTGGAGGTGATTTACAGAAGCGTGGAGCTCCTCCTAGTGGCTGAAAGTTGTTTATGAATCTATACTAGACTACACAACTCAACAAAAAAAAACCTGCACATAACACAAAGGCAGGGTTATTATAGTCTTGTTTAAAACTAAGAGTACAACTAAAACCAGCAGTGAAAAAATAATTTAGTTAACTGAAATAAACAAGGAACACTAAATAAAGACTACAATGAACAATGCAAACTAACTAAAACTAAAGTGAGTTTAGTTTTAGTTTTCTTTTCATTGTCTCCATTGTGACTGTATTATGTTCAGTGTGACTTGTTGAGATAACGGGTTAGTACCAGTAATGAGAACACAAACACAGTGTCAGCATGATTTCATCCTTTACAGCTTACTAATCAAGGCTTCCCTCCTAATACCTGAAACAATTATTGAATTATTCTGTTGTTGTGACTACTCACTACTATCTGAGGCTTTCCCAGAAGGGTGTATTTTAACCCTTTCAGACTCTCCTTAGTCACACTGCAGCAAATATTACCCAATAAACTTATGTCTACTTCTTTGCACCTTAAATTGAAAGTAGTTATTGGTCAATCTTATTTCTAAACATACATTCCTGTTACTTAACTCATACCACTCTTCGGCCACAAAGACTCATAAAATGACTGAATGTGGTGTTAAAATAACCTGGTTTGGTGAAAAAGAAAGTGAAAGAGTCGGTTCATGTGAGCATTGATTAATTGACTACAATCTTTAATAATTGTTTAAATCATTTGTGAAGCCAAAAAGGCAAACATTTAACCAGGCAGAGCTGAACACTCTGGATCTGGTTATCTCTAAAGGTGTTGATATTTCTTCTGTTGATGTTAAGGACTTGGCTCTTTCTGATCATTTCTGTGTGTTCTTTGACTTACAGATCATTCCAAATGTTCAGTTAGCCTCTCTGTCTGTTAGGAGAAGGTACATAAATGAGAATACCAGTGCAAAGTTTATGGAGGCTATAGCTATGTCACCAACTGTGAGTGCAGAGTCAGTTGATGAACTCCTGGATAAATTTAACTGGAAAATCTCAAATGTCATGGATGCTGTTGCACCTATTAAAACTAAGAAAAATTAAATTTCAATTACAGCTTAAACAAAAAAAGCTGTCAGTTCCTTCCTTTTGAAAAACGAGGACAGGCAGGAGAACAGAATGAAAATGGGGGATGGAAACTCCAAGTACATTACCGACAAATGAAAGATTAACTGGTGATCTACAATCAGAAAATTAAAGAGGCAAAAAACCAAGACCTCTCTGAGTTAATAACTCTTTCCCAGAAGGGCGTATTTTAACCCTTTCAGACTCTCCTTAGTCACACTGCAGCAATTATTATTATTATTATTATTATTATTATTATTACTTTTATTATTATAGAGTTATGTCTTCTTCTTTGCACCTTAAATTGAAAGTAGTTATTGGTCAATCTTATTTCTAAACATACATTGCTGTTACTTAGCTCATACCACCCACAAAGAAAGACTCAGACTTGACTTTTGACTTACTTAGCTCATACCACCCACAAAGACTTGACTTGACTTGCTTCCAAAAAAGTGGCTTATAAAATGACTGAATGTGGTGTTAAAATAACCTGGTTTTGGTCAAAATGAAAGTGAAAGAGTCAGTTCATGTGGACATTGATTAATTGACTACAATCTTTAATAATTGTTTAAATTATTTGTGAAGCCGAAAAGGCAAAAATGTAACCAGTTTGAGCTTTTTGAGTGATTTATGGCAGTGAAGTCGATGTCTGGTTGAGGTAGACCTCACTGAGTTCTAACATTTTATAGATCAAACAAAACAATCGAACCATTGAGAAAATAATCAAGTGTTGCAGTGTGTGTTTTCAGTTTTATCCTATTTAAATAGTTCCTTAATTAAGTGATGAGACAAACACACTTAAAGGCTCCTAATAAAAATATTTGCATTCTGCAGCGATATCAGTTCATTGATGGTCAAATTCAAGTTTAACAATGAACACAAACTAAAACTCTCAAATCAGTAATCTGGTATTGTGCTTATTAATAAATATCCTTTTTCCTACTATGTAATTAAGTTTTCGTCATATATAGTAGCAATATAATTTATGCCTTTTCCTAAACTTGGACTCATCAGTATGTGGGTGTGATGTGAAGCAATGTGAAGCAATTATTCCAGGAAATGAAGTGCAGGGACGTCACAGGTAAAGAGCTGGTGACAACATATAAGTGCCATTGAGCAGTGCAGTGTTCATTCCTCGGTCATCATCCACCAGTACAGATCACCTGCAGTTGAAAACCAGTGTGAAGAAGAGTCTAAGATCTTCAGTAGGTGAGAAATTCACATTTTATGTAAAATCAATTCCTCTAAATCTCGTACTTTGTATAATAGCTGTATTTGATGTGCCACCTGTTGTCGAAAGCATTCATATGAAACCTGGACACCATCCTCTTGGTTCTCTGACAAAAGCTTTTGGTAGAAAATTATGAATGGGTGAAATGCAAGTAGGTAGGCTACTATTTTCAGTTTTAATTTATCGATTTGTAATTTGTTTGATTGATAAGTTTGGAGCTTTAAAACTCAGTTCATAATTTTGATTTAAGAAGCAGTTCATCTAAAAGAAACAAAATTATAATTAGTAACTTATAAAATACCTTAATGTCTAAAATGTGTTTTAAATGTAATGAGCCCTGGTGTTCTCTAATGATCAGCTGCGGGTCTACTGCAGGATTAATCTCATATTAGGACTTTCACACATCACAGTGAGGTCAGTAGTGAGGACCTGCTCTGACCCGTCCAGGTGTACACATAAAATCTTTGTACAAAATCGCTGTCATTCAAACCACATCCAGTATTTTAGGCTGCAGGCTGTCACTAACTAGCACAGAATGGTGATGATACACATACTGGATGTTAATGTGTTTCATGAGAGACTACAACAAGGCTTTCATTTGATTCAGTTGATGAAAAACACATTAAAACCATGATGAGACATAACAATAGTGTACACATTTAACATGATTTTAACTTTCTGAATATAAATTGTGGAAATAGCTGCCAGAAAAATGAAGTGGGTCAGTTAAATTTTCCTGCATTGACCTAACTGATGTTCTTCCACTTAGAGCCCAGTTCTGCCTGAGGTTTCTTCCTGTTAAAGGGAGTTTTTCCTTTGCTGCTGTCACCAAGTGCTGCTCATGTGGGAATGTTGGGTCTCCTTAAATTAAATTAAAGCATACAGTCTAGACCTGCTCTATGTGAAAAGTGCCTTGAGATGATTTTTGTTTTTGTTGGCGCTATATACCTAAAGATTAATTTATTGAAAAATAATTATGGTGAACCTTCACTATAGTAGGATGTAACTGTTGTTTTTAAATGACAACACTAACCTAAGGCCAAAAAAGCTTAACTTTAAATTCAGGAACAAACTCAAAGGGGAAACTTGGTCTGGTCTCAAAAATGTGTGACGTCAGTCTATAATCTCCCCAGGCAGTAGTTGCCAGGGTTGCTTGGAAAAGGTGGGTGTCAACCCTCTCAGAGAGGTTGGAGATGAGGTTCTGCTACGAGTGTATTCATGTTTGCCCCCTGTGACTACTTGCACAAACGAAAACAACATAAAGAAATTTACATGAAATTAAATAAGCTGTAAAATAAAGTGTTGCCCAATTTTTACTCTCATAAATTTTTTGGTGCTCTTGTTTCATCTTCAGTTGATCCAAAATGAGCGAGTCAACTAAACCACCACCTGTGATTGAAACCTGGACCAAGGAAGACGTCCACCGTTGGCTGATGACAGATGTCAAAGTTCATCAGACTTGTGCAGACAGGTTCATAGAAGAGGAAGTGTCAGGAGAAAATCTAGATGACTTTGAAAAGAAAGATATATTAGACCTGGGAATAAAACACGGTCCTGCAGTCAAAATCATGTGTTATCTAGAGAGGCTGAAGGAAGGATCACAGCAGGAGTCACAGTTGCCAGCATCTGTGGAAAAATGGACAAAGGAGGAAGTGAACCAGTGGTTACTGCAGCATGTGAAGGTGGACAATAAAAAAGCCCAACGCCTCCTGGAGGAGGATGTGTCTGGAGACTGTCTCGTTTGCTTCAAGAAGCAGGACTTTCTGGATCTGAAGCTGAAAAGTGGACCTGCTGTAAAGATTCTGAAAGCGACTGATCGACTGAAAAACAAACCAGAGCCTGAGACGCTGCCTCTGACTCAAGACGTCCGTCAAACAAGCCTGAGATACAGAATGCGTTCGTCCTTCAGACGTATGACAAGGCGAGGAAAAGAAACTCAAGAGACAAGTCTGCTGCTGGTGAAAGAAGAGGAGACAATTGTGGTAAAACTTCAGTGCTATCTACATTTGTTTTTTATAGAATAATAAGAAGTGAGGGAGAGCTCTGTTCAGTCCACTTTGTCTTATTTTCTAATTTCATCTGTTTTGCAGAACCACGCTCCAATAATCAAGAATGTCCTGGATAAACTCGGAGCGAAAGACCTGAAATCTTTTCATTTTCATCTGGAACATTACACCGACTCGGAGCACAAACCTATCCCTCGGGGTAAACTGGAGGGAGCGGACACCATGGACATCGCCACCTTGATGACCAACCACTACAGTGGCGAAGTTTTAGGGGTCACACGAGACATCCTCCACAAAATAGATCAACGGGAACTCGTTTCTCAAGTGGAAAGTCACATGGGTAAGAAAAGTAGTTTAGCACAATTTTGAGGTACTTGTGAGTATTTCTATTTCATGCCACTTGATACTTGTACTGTTTTTCACCCCACTACATTTATTTTAGTTAATATTTTTAAATTATAATTTTAGGTATTAAACCAGTGTTTCAAACCGTTTTGTCCCTCTTTCAAAACATCTGTGTGCAGTCTGATATATCTTATTCCTCCGTTGATGTCCAAAAACTATTAAAAACAGGTCAGTGACTCACAGCGCTGTACTGAGTGATGTGTTTCTTCATTATGAAGAGTCACGTTTCTTTGTTTCGCAATGTATTTTGTGGATGATCTGCCCTGTGATTGATAGATTATTTTGAGTTACTATGTAATGTATTTAAGATATGAGTCACTGAGGCTGACTTACTGCCAAAGAATACATAGTGGTATTTTTACTTTTAATACTTGACATGAATTTAGCTGATAATACTTTTATGGTACCTTTATAGTTTAGTAGGATTTCTAATGCAGGACTTTGTATTTTTATATTGCTGTATTGTTCATCTGTAGCTGTGCACTTCTTCCACCACTGGCTTAAAGTATGTGCAGATGCATATATTCTTCTTTACTGCAGTTAAGCCTACATATTTCTGTAAATGTTCAGAAGTGGAACACACCCAAGAGTCTGCACATTCAATTTCACCTGCTTTAACTTTTTAAATTAACTTTATGAAATACTATCACTGCAAGTTATTCATTCATCGATTTGTTTATTTTCTTTTATCAGGTCAAAAGAAGCCATATCACAAGTGTTGCGCTGGTGAGAAGAAACCAGAAGAGGAGTCAGACTCACCGTCCAGTTCTACATGTAAACACGAGAAGGGGGAAGAAAAGGATCAAAGGGGCTCCTTTTCCATACAACTCGAAGTAAAGTTACCACGGTGCATTAAATCACCAACTTCAAGTCTCATGATTGTGTGGGGAAAAATGTCAGCTTCTAATTAAAAATTACACTTTAAACCAAAGTTTGATGTTTGCGGGCACCAAAAACATTCATGTGTCATTCCCACTTTTGTCCACATGGTGGCTGTATTGCACCATTTTTGCTGTTTTCTTTCAGGTCCTACAGGAGCTGTGAAACGGTGTCAGACCCACAAAAAGACTTGTTTCACTGTCAGAATTTGATCCATTTGGTCTGATCACATTTTAAAAGCCTAGAAAAGCCGAACAATTGAATAACTTTATCCCCATTCAAGTTATTGAAGTTAATCCGAGTATTTTTATAACTGGAAGTCAAACTTTTTTGGCTGATAAACACTGAGTGTCTTTGTAGAGTTAATAAGGATAAAATTGTTCTTACACTTCTAATGTGTGTTTGTGATTACAGCTTAAAAGAAAACATTTATAGATATACTTTGTCTTTGTTGGGTTTTATTTTAATGCTGTAATTTAAATGCATTGATTTTTCATATGTGCATTTTTTGTGGGGTTTTTTTTCATACATGTGAAGACAATGTTCAGTACTTTATTCATATAGATTATTTATAATTTTTAGCAATCTCTACAAAGATATTATCATTACTATTATTGTTTATTTATTATCAAGATGATGGTGTGTTAGGGTGCATAATATTGACTGGTGTTCCTCATATTTTGCCCCTCTCATGTTAATTGAGTGGACAAAATATTAGTACAACCTCAGTCGTTGAATTATCACTTTTTTGACAATATTAACAAAAACTGAAAATGTATAAACTTCATAAATGTATAATTTACAGCAGAACTGTTGTATTGGATTGACTTAGCTTGCACCGGTGTACCTAATAAAGTGGCTGGTGACTATATCTACTACTGAATTTGCTCTCACTTTTGTGTGGTCATTATATTTTCTGTAAAATTGTGATAAAAAACAAACATGTCTGTAACAATATAAATCTATATTTAATGCCTGTTTCCCTAAACTTGGACACAAACGTCAGTGGGTGTGTTGTGAAGCAATTGTTCCAGGAAATGAAGTGCAGGGACTTTACAGATAAACAGTCGGTTACTATCATTGCCATTGAGCAGTGCAGTGTTCATTTCTCAGTCATCATCTACCAGGAGGAATGACCTGCAGTTGAAAACCAATGTGAATGAGTCTAAGGTACACCAAAGGCCAAGTCCAAATCTCAAGCCACACCCGTATCACTGTCACCACTCCATCTTAATTGGAGTATCTTAATTTACTTTTATTTATTTTCTCTTCAAGTCAACAGAACAATACAAAAACACTTCATCTTTGTGGATATGTTGAAAAGGAAGCACTTTGAATGTATTTTCATTAACAGTAAATACTGAGCATATCAACAGAGTATGCGTTGGGTTTAGAAAAAAAACATATTTGGTCTAAAACTGTAAACTAAAGGAATGCACTGAGAACTAAAACTAATTGTTGTGCAAAATGTCTTGCAACCATATCAATGCATTTAACATTTAGCTGAACACAAAATTGTAGTTAATATTTTACTCTGCATTTTTTTTCAATTACTTGTGCACACTTGCAAACTAGTGAGACACACGTGCAGATCATTTTAATCCTGGGCGGTATTGAGGAGAGACGTGATCTCCTGTTGCTCTTTACGTAAACCAGAGTGGAGAATGCCAGCCCGTACAGATAAGTGGTGAGGAAAAGAAGACGTTTCTCAGCAGCGTGTAGGAAGATGTTTGGATGCTGTGACGCAGAAGCCAAATCTGATCCAGAGGGAGCTCACTGAATTTCAGTTTCATTGTGCGGTCCATTCGGAGCTCTGCGCATCCCTCCCTCTCTTTCTCAGTGAGTTTTGCTGTGGAGGATTCCTGACTGAATGGGTCTCGAATCCAGTCACAGTCCTCTATGTCTGCTTCATCTGGAAAACAGCGCTCAAACCTCTCCTTAAGAGTCTGAAGGTGCGTAGCAGATAAACTGCGCGCCCTGGCTGTGGCGGCTGATGCCAGAGGAAACATTTCCATGGAGCCTTGTTTCAAAGCGTCCTGCCACAAGGTAAGCCCCCAACTCTTATCTCCTTACCAGAAAACGATCCATCTTACCGCTCATATCTCTCTTTTTTTCTTGATTGTCTTTGTGTTTATGTTGTTATTGGATTAATCGGGTCTTTGATGTGTCACACTGTAATGATTCCCACCACCCGGGTTCCGCGCAAACGGTGAAAATTGTTTATTTCGAAAGTAATAGTGTTTAATTTTGTTTACAGCATTTACATCTGTAGCCTAATGATAGCCTACTAAAACGAATGTGCACAAAGTATTGATATAGGCTCTATTACATTTAACATTTATTCATAAATGTGCTCAAAGTTATGTAATTAGCAGCTGTCACCAAATCCCACGGCACACCTGGACTCATCTCACGGCACACCATTTGGGAACCACTGGTCTAAGGACTTCGGTAGGTGAGAAATTCACTTTTCATGTAAAATGAATTCCTCTAAATCTCATATTTTGAATAATAGTGTACTTGATGTGTCATATGTTGTGGGAAGTAGGATGTATATATAACCTGGACACCGTCCTATTGGTTCTCTGACAAAAGGTTTTGGTAGGAAATGACTCATATAAGTAGGTGGAATGCAAGTAGGTAGGCTACTATTTTAATTATCGATTTGTTATTAGTTTGAATTCAGTTCATAATTTTGATTTAACAACAGTTTGTAACTTATAAGTCACCATTATGTCTTCTAACAATAAAACATGAATCTCTGCAGACCTGAGTAATGGCGGATGCATGGGAGGAATCTCGTGCACGCTGTGTCGCAGGGACCAAAACGTGACTTATTAAAACTACTACAGTGAGCTTTGTTACACCATCACGTCTAAAAAGTGTTTTAAATATAATGAGCCCTGGTGTTCTCTAGTGATCAGCTGCGGGTCTACTGCAGGATTAATCTCATATTAGGACTTTCACACATCACTGTGACAGTAATGAGGACCTGCTCTGACCCGCACTAACAAGCACAGAATGGTGATGATACACATACTGGATGTTGATGTGTTTCATGAGAGACTACAACAAGGCTTTCATTTGATTTAGTTGATGAAAAACATTAAAATCATCATTGGGACATAATAGTGTAAATTTAACAGAATTTTAACTTTCTGAATATAAATTGTGAAAAAACAGCTGCAAGAAAAATGAAGTGGGTCAGTTAAATTTTCCTGCCTTGAAAAACTAATTATGGTGATTATGGTCATTAGGAATTGTTCTTTTAACTAACACTAAACTAATTTTAATGTAGCATTGTCTGAACAGATTATTGAATAAAATTGTTTATAGAACAAATAAATCTCACTTTATTAGAGTAATGCAGTCAAATTGAAAATGACATTTAGACCTTATCCTGCTGGGATTACAGTATGCTCATGTCAGTTCACAAAACATATTGCCGGAGTTTAAATTTATGCATGACCTCAAAAGTGAAACTTTATTTGTTTGTGTTATCAGTTGAACATAAAAAAACGGGACCAGAGGGGTGTGAGTCTACTGTGTTAAAAGCAGAAGTGAGAGTAATAAGTACAATACAATACTTCCTTAAAAAGTAATGTAAAATGTTCACCTCACCCCAAATCACAGCTCCTTTGACTTAGAGATGTTTAGTTCCAAAGAGCTTTATCCAGGACATCAGGGTGTTTATCTGATGGTATGCAGGAAGAACATTTTAGTCCTGCCGGTAACATCTGCATTTTTAAAAAGTCTGATATCATTGTTGTTGGAGGTCGTATTGATTTTGTAAATGGAGAATAAGATGGGAAATAAAACACAGGTCTGGGGAACTCCGGAGTTTAAAATCTAATGTTTAGATTTAAAACCATTGACGACCACACTGTAAAAAGTCTTTTATACACAGGATCATTGTTGGGTTGCAGAGGGTGTGTGAGTCTACTGTGTTAAAAGCAGAAGTGACACTAATAAGTACAATACAATACTTCCTTAAAAAGCGAGGGAAAATGTTTGTGAGGCAGATTTTAATCCGTTTTTATGTGACAGTGTAGTGTTAGTATAAGCAGTTTTATGGGGACAAGAAAGTGAAAGTTTCATTTCATGTGGAGAATGATTAATTGGCAACCTACATTAACTCAAAAAATTACAAGGGAATATTCATGAAATTAAATGAGCTGTAAAATAAAGTGTTGCTCAGTTTGTAATCTTTTTTGGTGCTCTTGTTTCATCTTCAGTTGATCCAAAATGAGCGAGTCAACTAAACCACCACCCGTGATTGAAACCTGGACCAAGGAAGACGTCCACCGTTGGCTGATGACAGAGGTCAAAGTTCATCAGACTTGTGCAGACAGGTTCATAGAAGAGGAAGTGTCAGGAGAAAATCTAGATGACTTTGAAAAGAAAGATATATTAGATCTGGGAATAAAACACGGTCCTGCAGTCAAAATCATGTGTTATCTAGAGAGGCTGAAGGAAGGATCACAGCAGGAGTCACAGTTGCCAGCATATGTGGAAAAATGGACAAAGGAGGAAGTGAACCAGTGGTTACTGCAGAATGTGAAGGTGGACAATAAAAAAGCCCAACGCCTCCTGGAGGAGGATGTGTCTGGAGACTGTCTCGTTTGCTTCAAGAAGCAGGACTTTCTGGATCTGCAGCTGAAAAGTGGACCTGCTGTAAAGATTCTGAAAGCGGTTGATCGACTGAAAAACAAACCAGAGTCTGAGACGCTGTCTGTGATCAAAGAAGTCCGTCAAATAAGTCTGGGATCCAGGATACGTTTGTCCTTCACACGTAGGACAAGTCAAGGAAAAGAAATTCCAGAGACAAGTCTGCAGCTGGTGAAACAGTGCTATCTACATTTGTTTTTTTATAGAATAAGAAGTGAGGGAGAGCTCTGTTCAGTCCACCTTGTCTCATTTTCTAATTTCATCTGTTTTGCAGAACCACGCTCCAATAATCAAGAATATCCTGGAAAAACTCGAAGCGAAAGACCTGAAATCTTTTCAGTTTGAGCTGAAACATTACACAGACTCGGAGCACAAACCTATCCCTCGGGGCAAACTGGAGGGAGCGGACACCATGGACATCGCCACCTTGATGACCAACCACTACAGTGGCGAGGTTTTAGGGGTCACACGAGACATCCTCCACAAAATACATCAACAGGAACTTGTTTCTGAAGTGGAAAGTCACATGGGTAAGAAAAGTAGTTTAGCACAATTTTGAGCTACTTGTACTTTACTTGACTATTTTCTGTTTTATGCCACTTGAGTCACACAGCTGCACTGAGTGATGTGTTTCTTCATTATGAAGAGTTTGGTCACGTTAGTTTGTTTATAGTTAAGTAGGATTTGTTTTATATTGCTGTATTGTTCATCTGTAGCTGTGCACTTCTTCCACCACTGGCTTACAGTATGTGCAGATGCATATATTCTTCTTTACTGCAGTTAAGCCTACAGATTTATGTAAATGTTCAGAAGTGGAAGTTTTTTTTTTTTTTTTTTTAAAGATTTTGTTGGCATAGACGCCTTTATTTAACAGTAGACCGACAGGAAACATGGGAGTGAGAGGGGGGTGTGACATGCAGCAAAGGACCTCCGATCGGGACTCGAACCGGGGTCGGCTGCGTATATGGCATGCGCTCTAACCACTCGACCACCTGCGCGTCCAGAAGTGGAAGTTTTTAATGAACTTTATAGAATATTATCACTGCAAGTAATTCAGTCGTTGCTTTGTATATTTTCTTTTATTCAGGTCAAATGAAGCCATATCACAAGTGTTGTGCTGCTGAGGAGAAACCAGAAGACAAAAGGAAGTCAGACTCACTGTCCAGTTCTACATCTAAACATGAGAAGAGGGAAGTAAGGGATCAAAGTGCCTCCTTTTCCATGCAAATCAATATAAAAGTACCATGCTGCCTTAAATCACCAACTTCATAACAGCAACTGGACAGGAGAATAAGTCTCATCATTTTGTGGGGAAGAAAGATCAGTTTCTCATTAAAAAATACAGTTTAAACTAGGCGGGGAGTTCTGGTCCTCTGAAATGAGGCCAACCAGGAAGTAACTTAGAGCTGCATTCTATCAAAAGGCCACCAGGGGGCGACCGTCTCTATACAAGTCAATGGAGAATTCACCATCTTCTCACTTGATTTCTAACCTCAGGAAACGTTTTCAAAATGTGTTTATGGTCTCAATCGCTAGTTTAAAGCCTTCTTCAATGCAGTATGATGTTCATTTGGGACATTTTGGCCTCCCTGATTTTATATGTGACGATAAAGCAGGGTATGCATTAGGGCGTGGCTACGTCCTGATTGACAGGTTGATTGACCAATGTCCTCGAGATCCAGCTCTCGTAACCATAGCAACCTCCCCGCTCCGCCCATGGCTCCGCCTCATGCCCATATAAGTAGAATCCGTGTTTTTATTTTAATCTTCATAGGAATTTTACCTGCTGGTGTGGCACTGTGATCTTTCTGAAATTGACCAGAAAATGCAAATGTAATGTAAACTAAACTATGAAAAGTAAATGCTGCCTTTATATGTTAGTTAGAGAAAGACAATGATGAACACTGGTGTCTTTGGAGAGTTAATAAGGATAAAACCTTCATTTCTAATTGGTGTTTTAAATATTTCATGGAGTGTTTGGTCTACTTTTACACCTTCACACACCCGATGAATCACAGCTTAAAGTGAATGTGAACTTTTATAGATATACTTTTATGTGATATTGTCTTTCTCTGTCTTTTATTGTTTAGTACTCATGTTTTTTTTTTCTCATTGATGTTTTTTTTTTTCTTTTACGTTATTCCTGTGGGCATTGTTGGGTTTTATTTTAATTCTGCAATTAACAAACACATTGATTTTTTTATATGTGCTTTTTGTATGTATTTTTTATGAATTTGTGCTTTTTTCATACATTTTAAGACAATGTTAAGTACTTTGTAAACACTGCTAAAAAGAGTAAAAAAATCTACATGAGCTCCCTGAGCTACTACCTTACCGTGGTGGAGGGGTTTGCGTGTCCCAATGACCCCAGGAGCTCAGTTGTCGGGGGCTTTATGCCCCTGGTAGGGTCTCCCATGGCAAACAGGTCCGGGGGGAGGGGCCAGACAAAAGGTAGCTCAGAAAACCCCGATGACGAGCAAGATAATTGGATTTTCGTGTCCCTTGCCCGGACGCGGGTCACCGGGGCCCCCCCCTGGAGCCAGGCCTGGGGGTGGGGCTCGGAGGCGAGCGCTTGGTGGCCGGGCCTTCCCCCATGGGGCCCGGCCGGGCATAGCCCGAAAAAGGGACATGGGACCCCGCTCCCACAGACCCACCACCAGTGAGAGGGGCCAAAGGGGTCGGGTGCAATGTGAGCTGGGCAGCGGCCGAAGGCGGGGACCTTGGCGGTCCGATCCTCAGCTGCAGAAGCTAGCTCTAGGGACGTGGAACGTCACCTCTCTGGTGGGGAAGGAGCCTGAGCTGGTGCGTGAGGTTGAGAAGTTCCGGCTAGATATAGTCGGCCTCACCTCGACGCACAGCAAGGGCTCTGGAACCAGTCTCCTTGAGAGGGGTTGGACTCTCGTCCACTCTGGAGTTGCCACTGGTGTCAGGCGCCGGGCAGGGGTGGCAATACTTATTGTCGTCGGACTTGCGGCCGCATGTCTTGGACACTCGGGTGAAGAGAGGGGCGGAGCTGTCAACTGATCACCACCTGGTGGTGAGTTGGCTCCGATGGTGGGGGAGGATGCCGGGCAGACCTGGCAGGCCCAAACGTATTGTGAGGGTCTGCTGGGAACGTCTGGCAGAGTCTCCTGTCAGAGAGAGTTTCAACTCACACCTCCGGGAGAGCTTCGACCATGTACCGGGGGAGGCGGGGGACATTGAGTCCGAGTGGGCCATGTTCCGTGCCTCCATTGTCAAGGCGGCTGACCGGAGCTGTGGCCGCAAGGTGGTCGGTGCCTGTCGGGGCGGCAATCCCCGAACCCGCTGGTGGACACCGGCGGTGAGGGATGCCGTCAAGCTGAAGAAGGAGTCCTATAGGGCCTTTTTGGCTTGTAGGACTCCGGAGGCAGCAGACAGGTACCGGCAGACCAAGCGGAGCGCAGCTAGGGCGGTCTCTGAGGCAAAAACCCGGACATGGGAGGAGTTCGGTGAGGCCATGGAAAAAGACTTCCGGACGGCTTCGAAGAGATTCTGGACCACCATCCGGCGTCTCAGGAGGGGGAAGCAGTGCACCGTAAACACTGTGTACGGTGGGGACGGTGTGCTGCTGACCTCGACTCGGGACGTTGTGGATCGGTGGAAGGAATACTTCGAAGACCTCCTCAATCCCACCAACACGCCTTCTGGTAAGGAAGCAGGGCCTGGGGGCTTGGGTGTGGGCTCTCCTATCTCTGGGGTGGAGGTCGCCGAGGTGGTTAAAAAGCTCCTCGGTGGCAGGGCCCCGGGGGTGGATGAGATCCGGCCCGAGTTCCTCAAGGCCCTGGATGCTGTGGGGCTGTCATGGTTGACACGACTCTGCAGCATCGCGTGGACATCGGGGGCAGTGCCTCTGGATTGGCAGACTGGGGTGGTGGTCCCTCTTTTTAAGAAGGGGGACCGGAGGGTGTGTTCCAATTACAGGGGAATCACACTCCTCAGCCTCCCTGGTAAGGTCTATTCGGGGGTGCTGGAGAGGAGGGTATGTCGGATAGTCGAATCTCGGATTCAGGAGGAGCAGTGTGGTTTTCGTCCGGGCCGTGGAACAGTGGACCAGCTCTACACCCTCTGCAGGATCTTTGAGGGTGCATGGGAGTTTGCCCAACCAGTCCACATGTGTTTTGTGGACTTGGAGAAGGCATTCGACCATGTCCCTCGGGGGATCCTGTGGGGGGTTCTCCGGGAGTATGGGGTATCGGACTCCCTGATAAGGGCCGTCCGTTCCCTGTATGACCGGTGTCAGAGCTTGGTCCGCATTTCCGGCAATAAGTCGGACTTGTTTCCAGTGAGAGTTGGACTCCGCCAGGGCTGCCCTTTGTCACCGATCCTGTTCATAATTTTTATGGACAGGATTTCTAGGCGCAGCCAGGGTGTAGAGGGGGTCCGGTTTGGTGACCTCAGGATTGGGTCACTGCTTTTTGCAGATGATGTGGTCCTGTTGGCTTCATCAGACCGTGACCTCCAACTCTCACTGGATCGGTTCGCAGCCGAGTGTGAAGCGGCCGGGATGAGAATCAGCACCTCCAAATCCGAGGCCATGGTCCTCAACCGGAAAAGGGTGGAGTGCACTCTTCGGGTCGGGGATGAGATTCTGCCTCAAGTGGAGGAGTTCAAGTACCTCGGGGTCTTGTTCACGAGTGAGGGAAGGATGGAACGGGAGATCGACAGGCGGATCGGTGCGGCGTCTGCAGTAATGCGGACTCTGCACAGATCCGTCGTGGTGAAGAGAGAGCTGAGCCGAAAGGCGAAGCTCTCGATTTACCAGTCGATCTTCGTTCCTACCCTCACCTATGGTCATGAGCTTTGGGTAGTGACCGAAAGAACAAGATCGCGGGTACAAGCGGCCGAAATGAGCTTCCTCCGTAGGGTGGCTGGGCTCTCCCTTAGAGATAGGGTGAGAAGCTCAGTTATCCGGAGGGAGCTCGGAGTAGACCCGCTGCTCCTCCACGTCGAGAGGAGCCAGATGAGGTGGTTCGGGCATCTAATCAGGATGCCTCCCGGACGCCTCCCTGGTGAGGTGTTCAGGGCACGTCCCACCGGTAGGAGACCCCGGGGAAGACCCAGGACACGCTGGAGAGACTATGTCTCTCGGCTGGCCTGGGAACGCCTCGGGGTCCCCCTGGAAGAGCTGGACGAAGTGGCTGGGGAGAGGGAAGTCTGGGCTTCCCTGCTTAGGCTGCTGCCCCCGCGACCCGACCCCGGATAAGCGGCAAGAAGATGGATGGATGGATGGATCTACATGAAATAAAAAAAGATATTATTGTTATCAGACAAACAGTTCAGTTAGAGCATACTGACACCTTTAGTCCCAGCAGGAGAATGAGCCTGCAGGAGCACTATACTATATTATAGCTCAGCAGATGTGTTTTTTTTTTGTAAAGATGGAGACAGAATAATAAATCAGTGTTACCATGAATCCCACTGTGCTGTGTTTCTTCTGGGTGAAGTTGCTGACTCCTCTCAGGAGGAAGAAGCAGACATGACAGCGCATGTTGCTTTGGATCCCTAAAAGAAACGAGACAAAATCAGAACCAGTGGGACTAAAAGGGACAGATGCAATATCACTGACACTGAGAATATATAGTAGTTGTATGTAAATTACAAAGCATTGTAGAGATGGGTAACGTCAGCTGTCATGGTCAGTAAGTCTGGTTTAATGTGACTTTTCTTGGTGCAATTCATTTGTGCAGATCTGAATGCAGCAATTGGACCAAAACAACCACACAGAGACCTCAGAGGCCGTTGAGGTTGGGCTGTTTACACTTGGTTTTAAAATGAGTTTCAGTGATTCAAACAGAAGGGGACAACTAGCTTCATTGTTGATTTTCATTGTGCTTCTCTCTCCTATCCTTCCTTTCTCTCCTCTCTACTCCAACCGGTCGAGGCAGATGTTCTCCCACTCTGAGTCAGGTTCTGAGGTTTCTTCCTGTTAAAAGGAAGTTTTTTCTTGCCACTGTTGGCAAGTGCTTGCTCGTGTGGGAATGTTGGGTCTCTTTATAATTAAAAACCTGAAGAGTTCGGTTTAGAACCTGCCTATGTGTAAAGTGCCTTGAGAGAACTCTGTTGTGATTTGGCGCTAAACAAATAAAGATTGATTGATTGATTGACAACCGAGACACATCGCTATTAACACCTGTGTCTATCATGTATCTCCAAGGTGTCCAGTTGACCACTTGTGTTCAGATTTCGTTACTGCCTCAGTTCTGCTAGAAAGTCAAAAAGTCACCAAAGAAATGCCAGATTTATTTTACACAGGCTAGATAAGAAACCACAAATGTTTTAAGAACTAATACACACATATAGTTGTTCCAACTGTTGACACTGGCAGGACAACGTCATTTGGCGTTGGCATACTGTTACTGATGACATGTTTTCCTGTTACATCCTTGACTGGGACACATCAGGACACATCAGCATTTACAAAAGGTATGTGGTTAAATGCATCCCAGAACACCTCAGTGATCGGATCATTGGTGGTTTACACTTGAATTTAGTGCCGTCCACTTGAGATTCAATTGTCCAAGACACATTTTGGGTGATGGGAACATGATACCAACGTCAACAAGTTTGAGCTAAATCAACATCGAGGTCGAAACTGGACTAACAATAAAGCACCTGGCTGTTAGTGAAACCTGATGATTCATCACCCCTGATTCAGAGAATAAAACACACTCAAGGGTTGAAAACACCAATAAAAATGTACAATAAAAGACATTACAAGTAAATGTTGGAAATTACGTTGAACAGGTTGAATCCTACTGATTTTGATGATACTCTGACTTTTCCTCTAGAGAGAGGCTGACAGTTTTGCCTTTTAGTGAAATTATTGGATGGATTTCTATCTCCAGTACCTTGGAGAATAAATTGTAATGACGTTGATGATCCTCAAATTCTCCTCCAGTGCCACCATCTAGTCAAATTTTAGTATGTCCAATACTTTGTTTTATGACCATCATCCTCTGCTGTACTTTGTGTTTACTGCTAACAGGAAATGTTAGAGATGATGAACATGGTAAATATGGTACCTTCTAAACCTCTTTATTTTAGCGCAGAGAACTGCTGTGCAGCCTCACAGAGACACTAATATGGATGAAGACTCTTACACAGAATGAAGGAGAGACAACTGCCTAGTTTTGACAGACTCCTGAGGATAAAGACTGTCATCTTGCTCGTGATGATATTTGGCTGAAGTTTTTATCTTCACTTTCGGTCTTTCCTGATGTCAATTGTTTGTCACCTGTCCAGTTTTAATTTGGTTAATATTTCACTAAATTAGACTATATTAGACAACGTTTATGCCTACTGCAGTCTGTTTTTGTTTTTTGGGGGGTCAAAGATCATGATTTTTTGTCAATGATCAATAAGAGAAAGCTGTAAAGACTTTGACTTTGACTTTTTCTTCGAGCTTCGAGTCATTTTGTTCCAGAGTTACGCTGATGAGAAGGTATGTAATGTTTCTACACTACCTCTGCTTTAAAAAACATTGTGTTGTTTTAATGCTTTACAAAATAAGCTATATATGTTTTTATTTTATTTTGGTATATCAATTTATAAAAGCAGATTGCACAAAAACTTCCTGAAAGATTAGTTTTACCTTCCTGGATGACTGTTACTTATTTGTTGTTTGTTTTCTTGGAATATCTTAAGCATGAAGACTGCATTAGTATTAGTCACAGATATTTTTGTGTGTTTTGTGTATCCAATCATGCTTGTGAGCAATGAGGAAAATGTTTAATGAGCCACAGTCTGCATAAAAGTGACAATAGATCCCGTAGATTGTTTTTGCTTGTTTATTGTAAGAATAAAATAGGTTGTAGAACAATTTTATCATTGCATCTGAAGGCAGGTGTCATAATTCCCAAAGCAGCTCATATTAACAGCAGCTTAGTAGTAGTAAGTAAGTAAGTAAGTAAATAATGTGATTACTAGTCTTATCTGGACATAATAAATATTGGCTTACTCATTAATGGCTTGATAAAAGTTCTGTAATTGCTCTGCTCTGATCAGCCAACTGTTTTATTAATTTTATATGTTCATCTTACAGGTGTAAGTATGAGCAGTGAAAGACATTAATCATTCCTCCTGTCCATACTGACTATTAAAAGATTTCCTTCAAATGTGGTTTCAGTGTTCAGTGATGGAGGAGTGTATCACAGTGTTTCCACACAGTCATTTAAAGTAGATGATCAGCTTCTATTGAGCTTCAGCAGTGTGAGTTAGTCATATCAAGTGATATCTGACACATTTACAGTCTTTTTAGCTTAGTGTTTCCTGTTGAGCTGTGGTGGAAGTATAGTAACAAAAAGACTTTGATACTAAAAACACTGTAACGTTGAAAAAGATGAAGATTTGACTCATTTGGACGCCGAAGCTTCATATTAGCTTCACATCAACTTTTAAATACATGTTTACACAGGAGGAGGACTGTGGACTTTACATTGTAAGTGCATTATGAAGGGATCTTCTAATGGTCAGTATGAACAGGAGGAATGATTACAGCGAGCACCATACCATAGTGGTTAATATTGAAATTTTAAAAAATGTATATAGTGATATTAATACAGGTTATAACTTCAGGCTCTGTTTCTTTGTTTCATTGTAGTTGATCCAAAATGAGTGAGTCAACAACTAAACCACCACCTGAGATAGAAACCTGGACCATGGAAGACGTCCAGCAGTGGCTGAAGACCGTGGTCAAAGTTCATCAGACTTGTGCAGACAAGTTCATTGAAAAGGAAGTGTCAGGAGAAGCTCTAGCTGCCTTCAAAAGGAAAGATATATTAGACTTGGGAATAAAATATGGCCCTGCAGTTAAAATCATAACCTATCTAAAAAAGCAAAAGGAAGGATCACAGCATGAGTCTCAGTTCCCAGCACATGTGGAAAACTGGACAAAGGAGGAGGTGAACCAGTGGTTACGACAACAGGTGAAGGTCGATGCAAAAAAAGCCAAAAACCTCATGGAGGAGGACGTGTCGGGAGACTGTCTTGTTTGCTTCAAGAAGCAGGACTTTCTGGGTCTGCAGCTGAAAAGAGGTTCTTCTGTGAAGATTCTGAAGGAGCTCGATCGACTGAAAAACACTCCAGAGCCAACGCTGAATCCAACCCATCAAATCAGCACAGACCAAGAAGAATCCCAAGAGGAAAAACTACAGCCGGAGAAACTTCCAGGAAAGAAGGAAACTCCTGAAGAGAAGAAGCCGACAACGCCACAGGAGGCAAACGCTCCGGTAAGCAGTTCTGGTAAAGTATTTGATAAGTATATATCACATATAAATAATATTAGAGCTACAAGGATTAGTCAACTTATCAATTGTGGCTCAGGAAGTAGAACGGTCGTCCACTAATTGGAAGATTGGTGGTTTGATACCCGGCTCGTTCAGTCCATGTGACGATGTGTCATTGAGCAAGATACTTAACCCCAACATCATCAATTCATTGTTTTTAAAGCAACACAGCCAAATATTTTCTACTGACAATTGCTGAGATGTGAGAAATTGTTGAAATCCTATTAGTAATTCATTTACTATAAGAAAATAAAATTCATTAAGATGTTTTTCAGTAAAAATTAAATTGAGTTTTTGGACTGTTAGTCTAACCAGGGCTTGAAATTAACACCTGCCAACCTGCCAAATACAGAAAAATGAACTGTATTTGTAACATTGTGAAGTTATTCACCATCTTGAACACTGTTATCACATGTAACATGAACATTATGCTTTTTATGATTCAAATACAAATACCACTCATGAACCGATCACCATTTGTCATTAAATGTCCTAATTCCCTTTTGTTCACTTGGGTTTCTTGTAACTGGACTAACATGGTAAACTCATAGATAAATGCTATATCTTTGTTGTCAGGAAATTCTGATTGGCTGGTAACTTGAAAATCTAGTAGCCATACTGGTTGGTGATCAAAAAAGTTAATTTCAAGCCCTGGGTTTGACAAAATAAGAGTATGTTATTGAAGGCATAGGTCATTGTTTTCTGATGTTTTATAGACTGAACAGTTAAATGATAGATGTTTCAATGGTCATGTGGGCTCCTGACTGTTGTTGAAAGACAGATTGCCCTAAATAATTATATACTTCTAATGCGGCCTTTCACTATAACAAGATCACTGCATTTATATTCCATATAAAAGCAGATACATGAAGTCTTTTACAGCAATAACTGCCGAACAGAGAAGATTAAATAAACAAAAATCAAATGATGTATTATTCACTTATTTATATTGTTTTTGCAGAATCCAGTCGTGACAATTAAAAAGACCCTGGATAAACTTGGGAGCCAGCAATTGAAATCATTTAAATTCCAGCTGGAATATTACGAGTTGGATGGCTTTGACACTATTGCTCTGAGCAAACTGGAGGATAAAGACGCCAAGGACATCGCTAAGCTGGTGACCAACCACTACGGCAGCGAGGATGCTTTAAAGGTCACACAGGACATCCTCAAGAAAATAAATCAGCGGAAACTTTTTCATCAACTAGAACACGACGAAGGTAAGACATTTAAATTTTAATATTGCTTTCTAACTCTAAACATTAGCAGCAGGCATTGGCAGGATAAAAACCTGCAGATGTTTGCTCAGGGATAACTGAATGTTTTGCTCACTGATCAGTACACAAACTTATTCATTCGTTCATCAGTTTGTTCACTAATTTACTTACTGTTTGTTTATTCAGAAGAGAGGCATAGTGACACAAGTTCTCCTGAGAGTGAGGAGGACGCAGAGGAGTCTGATTCATCGTCCAAAACTAAAGAAAAAAGAAAGAAGACGAAGAAGAAGAAGAAGAAGAAGAAAGGCTGTTGTCACGTTCGTTTAGATTTGCATTTACCAATATGCATTGACTAGTCATTCTCACAGTGACAGACAAACATTAGAACAAGGCTCACAGTTAATTTTCAAAAAGAAGCACATTGATTTTTAATAGAGTAAAAATAAAACTAACATGTGTTGAATACTCATAAAACACTTGTAAAGACATTTTTTTTAAAAAGAAGCAATGATTGATATTTAATATTTTTAAATCTGCATACTTTTTAAATCCATATGTGTACCAGTCAGCAGACTTCTTCTTCCCTTCTTTTGTTGGTTGCATATAACATAAACTAAAGAGTGTGTGAGTTTATTAGCACTGAACTTAAAAGTACAGCTGAAGCTAATGGGAATGCCACCAAGTAGGTAAACATTGTGATCTAGAGATGGAGCTAGATGATAATCAATAGGATTCATCCTCTGAGTAACATGAATGCACATAATGTCAAAGCAATCCATCCAGTAGTTGTTGAGATATTTCTGTTTGGACAGATGTGGTTGACTGACCGACAGACAGACAGATAGATACTGCCATAAAATACAACCAACAAATATATTGTGTCGTTTTAGCTCAAAAAGACAAATTGATAATTCATTAAATTCATCATAACAAAGCTCTACAGCACAACTAGTGGTCAAAACTGCACATGATGCTTTTGAGTGTCCCAGTAAGTCATATCAGTGGGGAAGCATGTCAGGAACTCGGAGCTAGAGATGTGCCAGTATACCATATCTACTGCAGATCAATGCTATCAGCCATTTCCATTACTGTGATTATCGTCATTTTCAGAGGACACTATGAACATAAAAGCAGCTCCTGTTTTTATCAGCTGTTTGATTTTATTCAGCCACACAGAGTCAGAATAACCAGAGAAATAGGCCTCAGTCTGTCCAGCTCTGACTACTGCGGATATGAAGCCCAGCTGGCTTTCAGTTGTTTCGTCATGACTTCCTACCTCAAGATGAAACACCTCAGATTCTTCCTCACAGATCAGCTTCAGTTCTGCTGCTGTTTGTTAATAGTGAAGTAAAGAAGATGTGTAGAGAGCAGTCAGCACTACTGGTCTGTTAAAGCCCAGTGTGTGTTCTGTGTTTGTGTATAAATTTTAATGTTAACAGTTCCTGCACTCCAGAAATCAATCAATAAATCAACTCCATCAGAAAAACTTCATGAATTTTCAAGTGAAACTGCATTTAAAATAATTTCCAGTCAGCTTAAAGTCTTAAACTTTTAACAACCTCCTTTAGTTTACAGTGTTTTAATTGTTTTGTGATATTATTTCTCATCCAATAAAGCTGTAACATAGAGAACACTGATCAGACAATACAATCATGATGTGAAGTAAATTAACTATATTTTAGAACTAATATAAGGATTTCAAGAAATTGGTGATTATCGTGATAACAACATTTATTCTGCACTGATCTTAACTGATTATTTAGAGCCATTATTCATTCTGCACACTTTATTTTTGTCATTGTTCTCATAATTTCAGTTTCTTTTAAAATAGTTTTTACTAATATTTTTATCTGTTTTGAATGTCTCATGGTGTGTTTGGTGAATTTGTTTTGCCTTCTGTGAATCTGCTTAATAAATCTGCCTTGTTGTTTTTCAAAAGTATGGAGAAATGTTAATATTTGAATTTGATTCTTTTAAAATGACTTTAACAATAAAATGTTTTCATTCATTTCAGGGTGTAGAAGTCCCTTAGGGAAAATGTGTAAAATAATGAAAAATAAATCTTTAATATCTCCATTGATGGGATGTTTGAGACCTAAAACAAAAACAAAAAACCCCCAGAAAAAAACAAAAATAAAGATAAAAAGATGAATTTGTTTTAAATATTTTACTCTCTTTAAACATGTAGCTTCGATGTAGAGCTGAAACAATCTGATACAGAGTAGATGTCAAGCTGTGATATTTATAAATTTAACTTTGAGCTTGTTATGGGGAACTGTATGGCATCAGTCACTTGGTATGACTGAGCTGACTGTATATTGGACCAGTGTCAACAGGATCTGTGGCGCTCTGCTGCCATCTGCTGGCTGCTTCTCGTCAGTGCAGTAGCGGACACAGGGTGATTTAAATAGGGTTGATTTCAGTTTATACTTTCCTAAATAAGCAAATGTGTTTCTGTTTAAATCTTTTTATATAAGTATTCACTTCTTTGACATCAGATGATACACAGTTACTATTGTAAAACTCGTAGGGCCAAATTTAAATCAGAAAATACTGCGCAAATGTTTTCTTGCCGCAATCGGCGTGTATTCAGTGTCTGGTTCAAACAGCGGCTCATTATACATCCAGCACCTTGTTTTTATTATGTTTTATTGTTTTTATTACTAATATTATATGTAAACTTTGAGTGCCACTGGACTGCTGCCTGGATGAATACATGATTTATTTCCAGTGTTCAAAAGTCACCCTGATCATATTCTGGTATTGATAATTGCACTAACACTAACTAAATAACTTTTACTTTTGCAGTATTAAGTAAATCTTTCTGGTCAGTATCAAGTGCGACAGGAGATGTAAGCAGAGTCGCACACAGAGCACAAGGCCCTACAACATGCACTACACTACAGCACTTTACACACATACACATACACACACATACACACACACACACACACACACACACACACACACACACACACACACACACACACCTCTGCCTGCATTTGAGCAGTAAGAGTGTCAATATATTGAAGTTGTTATATTGTTTTCATGTAGCCTTGAACTGTTGCATTGTTTAATCTGCTGAGTATACGGGAAATGACTGTGATGATTAAAGGGAACTATGTTGCACTAATTGATAACGGTTTTTATAAGTGATAAGAAGTGAATGCTTGCATTGTCTTAGCCAGAGTCACACCACTGTACCAAAAAAACACAATGTAACTTGAAGTGGAAAAGTACGGAGAGTGAAAAGATGACCTTTAATGTGTTCTCAGCAAGTATGAGAAAGTAGGATGTTTGTCTCTTAACAGTTGTGTTTCAGGTTGCGCTCTAAGGCGTCACAACAACGGATGGAGTCAGATATCACGAGGAGAAGGAATGACACGTCTTGAGCCAATCAGAAGAGGACGCCGCCTTGCGTTACACCTATTGCTCTGTACGCTGTAAAACACTGGGTCAGGGAAGAGATAGTCAGTCAGACTTCGTCAACTGATGAACACTGTTGCTTGTCAGGGATACTATAAGTCAGACCCAGAGCTCTGTAATATTGTACATTCTACTGGTGTTAAAAATAAAACTGATTGTTTTGAACTAAAATGCTTCTCCTTCTATTTCATTAAAAGAATACGCGAGGACAAACTGACGGCCTTGTTTGGGGAACTGTATGGCATCAGTCACTTGGTATGACTGAGCTGACTGTATATTGGACCAGTGTCAACAGGCTCTGTGGCGCTCTGCTGCCATCTGCTGGCTGCTTCTCGTCAGTGCAGTAGCGGACACAGGGTGATGTAAATAGGGTTGATTTCAGTTTATACTTTCCTAAATAAGCAAATGTGTTTCTGTTTAAATCTTTTTATATAAGTATTCACTTCTTTGACAGCAGATGATACACATTTACTATGGTAAAACGCGCAGGGCGAAATTTAAATCAGAAAATATTTTTATTGTGTTTAATGTCACAATCTGCGTGTATTCAGTGTCTGGTTCAAACAGCGGCTCATTATGCATCCAGCTCCTGATCTGCTCTGGTTCAGACCTCAGGATGGATTCTGTGAGGGAAGGAGAGCTCGGAGGTCTATATCAGGTCACTATCAATATATCACATCACTGAGCTCAGACAATCAATAATTACATGATCATCATTACAAAACGTGATCTTTGGCTGCATTCAACTCCAACTCCGTGTATAACACAGACACACTCACAGTCTGCAGTGATATTACAGTTCACTGACCAAGTTCAAATTCAAGTTTAAATAATAATAAGTCATCTTTTTAAAGTACCAGTAATAGCCTAGCCTGTAAGTCTATATGCTATATGATTTATGTTAACTGAACTCAGATGGAGAGTCATCTCTGTAAAACATAGTTCCGGGAGATGACGTGAAAGAGAGGGACGGACTTCACAGATAGAGAATCAGTGACTATGTGTCATTTGAATCGTGCAGTTTTCATTTCCGCAAAACCTCCAGCAAATGCATGTCGGACTCGGAGCAGTTATATTTGTCAGAGTATCATCAAACCTCATCTACCAGGAGAAATGATCTGCTGAAGAAAACCAGCGTGAAGAAGAGTCTAAGGACTTCAGTAGGTGAGAAGTTCACTTTTTATGTAAAAGCTTAACAATGAATTCATTGTTCTTCTAAATGTCACATTTTGAATAATAGCTGTACTTTCTGAGTCATCTGTTGTGGAAAGCATTGTATAAAACTTCGACACCGCCCTCTTAGTTATTTTACTGACAAAAGCTTTTGGTAGGAAATTGCATGAGTAGGTAAGCTACTATTTTAACATTTAATAATCAATTTATAATTCGTTTGAAGGTTTGGATCTTAAGTTCATAATTTTGGTTTAAGAAGCAGTTCATCCAAAAAAAATTGCGTTGTAACTCACACTATAATGTCTGACCAGTATTTTATATTTAATGAGCCCTGGTGTCCTCTAATGGGTCTACTGCAGGACTAATCTCATGTTTTAACAGGACTGTACATTTGTAGTGACAGTTATAAGGAAGTGCTCTGACCCAGGTATAGACACAAGTGGGTGTACAAAACCACATCCTGTGTATCAGGCTGCAGACTGTCACTGACAAACACAGAATGGCATGAGGATAGATGTGCTGTAAATGTGTGTTTCTCATGAGAGGATACAACAAAGATTTAATTGAGATATTTCAATTAATTAAAACCACATTAAAACCTATAAGGCTATAGTGTATGATCTGCTGCTCACACAGTGAGAGACAGTGAACCATGTGAAGAACTGGAGGTGACAACCACACTCATTATATTCCTGTAAATGCAATAAAAGTAACCAGAGTAAAAAACCAAGAAGAGTCATTTAATTGAATTTGGACGGACAACAGATTGGGGAGCACGGGCCAAATATTTATTCAATTAAAATGCGCTATATCAGGATATATATTGTTATTGGGATATGAAATTACCTCTATCAGGATATGAGATTTTGGTGATATCACCCAGCCCTAGTTGATATAATAAACTTTAGATACTAACATATTTTGTTCATTAGTAGCTATAATTATCCTACTGATGGAAGTGCATTGTCACAATCTGGCCCTCTGGTAATGAAGATAAAATATTTGTGGCCCTCTCTATCATCAAAGTTGCCCATCCCTTATCTGAAAAGTTGGTGACAATTCTCTGACTTTGTCTCTAAGCCTGTGCAACCAATTAGATTACGTTCATGCTGCTCTGGCTTAATTTCATTTGTTGTTCTATAATTTCCATTTACTTTTTACTGTGATAAAACTGCACTAGCCCATATCTGCCAAGAGAAGGAAAAGACTGACATTTTGTTTTACTATAACATCTTCATTCTTGAAGCATTATGTTGTCTTTCTGTTCCTTTCACTATTTTGACCTGTGACTCAACTGTTTCATTTTTAGTTGATGCAATATGAAACGTTCAACAACAAAGCCACCACCTGAAATTGAAAAATGGACGGAAGAAGATGTTCACCAGTGGTTGATGACACAGGTCAAGGTTCATGAGCCTTGTGCAGACCGGTTCTTTGAAGAAGAAGTGTCTGGAGATAGTTTAGTTTTCTATAAGAAGACAGACATATTAGACTTGGGAATAAAACACGGGCCTGCAGTCAAAATTATATCTTATCTAGAAAGGTTGAAGGAAGGATCACAACATGCGTCACAGTTCCCAGCATACGTGGAAAACTGGACAAAAGAGCAGGTGAACCAGTGGTTACTACAGCATGTGAAGATATATAGCAAATATGCAGAACGCCTCCAAGAGGAAGATGTATCTGGAGATTGCCTTGTTTGCTTTAAGAAACAAGATCTTCTGGACCTGGATGTGAAAAGTGGTCCTGCTGTAAAGATTCTGGCAGAACTACGTCAGTTGAATGAGAAACCAGAGCCGACACTCCAACCCATCCCTCACACCAGCACAGACCAACAAGCAACTCCGAAACCCATTCAACCTGAAGAAAGTCTGGCTAAGGCAATCACAATCCAACAAGCTGACAAAATGGTGGGACAAATGTCTGAAAACATTCATCTGCCATTCAAGAGAACTTCAGAAAAGGAGGAAATCCTGCAAACAAAGACAGAGGTCTTGGTGTCCAAGAGGAAAGAAACTGTGGCGGTAAAATTTCTGTTATATTCATGTCATTTATATTCAATACAATAAAAACACAACAACAGCAGCCAGTGTATTTAGAGCATATAACGGCATAATGAACCTTCTGGATTTGTACTTAATATGGAGTGATTTCTTTGTAATGTTCACATTAAATTAATATTAATTTACATCCCTTTCTTCCTGTAGGCTGCAACCCTACCTAACATACCAAAGATCACTGTGGAGATTCAGAAAACCCTAGACGACCTTTTAAAGGAGGACCTAAAAAGGTTTCATTTCAGCTTACTACAATACACCAATTCCACGTGCAAACCTATTCCTCGGGGTAAACTGGAAGGCAAGGACACCATGGACACTGCCAAGTTATTGACTGAACACTATGGAAGCAATGAGGCCTTAAAGGTCACACCGGAGGTTCTGAAAGAAATCGGTCAATGTGACCTTGCTTGTAATTTGGAAAAGACCATGGGTAAGACAACATTTAAACCTATAGTCAAATAATTAAGTTTATAACTTGACCTTAAATATGTTTTAGTTGTAGTTTATAATCTGCATTAGTTTGTGATGTTGTCTATCCTTTCATGTTGATACATACAAACTCACATTTGATTAAATATAAGTTAATTTGAGGTTAAACTAATGTTGTTAATGCTGAAGAAAACATTTAGTTTTCAGTGATCAAATGACAACAAAATATATTTGCAGTCAATAAATAACTTAAAAGACCAAACCCACTGAAACAATGCATTTATACTATAAATAAAATGACCTGTGTATGTAAAGCCTGACATACAACATAAATAATTACAGTCACATGATTGAGCCACACTGCTGCACTGGGTGGCATGTTCTTCAATGACCATGAACACACACTGTGGTTAATTTTGATTCAGCCCCACACACACCTTCCTGCTGACAGAAATACTGACAAGAGCAATAGTCCCAAACAAATGCACAATTCTATCCACTACAGTAGCCAGCTGGGAAATTACTGAGCCTGTTTTCAGCTTGGAGCTGAGAGTCTGTAACATGGTGTGGAAGTCAGAAAGTATTGAGAGGGGTGGACTCATATGTCCTTATCGTTGGTTTTGTTTGTTTTTTTTCTTGGGATTTTCTGACAATAAATAAAAATATAGAATAACGCCAACCTTACCCTTTAAAGTACAATTTATAGATGTTGTGTTTGTCTGATTAATAATGTACATATTTTTCTTTTCGTGTAGGTCAACTGAAGCAGCAGTGTCATTCAAAAGAAGCTCTGAAGAAAGAAGCTAACCAGGGTGACAAACTTAAGAACTTGTTGACTTGTGGTGGGAACTCACTGGACAACTATGACAGATTTGTTGTTGTTGTAAACAAAAGCAGTCCAGACCAAGTGCAGAACCTCCAGTTTCTGAGTAAATTGAAATTGTTCTGTGTGTTAGATTATGACCCCGAGTCTGCTGCTAAAGGTGGACTGTGTTATTCATACAGTGAATCAAGAGTAGCCAATCGGCACACCCCATCACAATATCAAGGGCAGACTGAAACAGTGATAAAGAATCTTAACCTCTACAAACAGACCAGTTGGGTCTTCTGCAATGGCAGACATGACCTTGACAGTGACTCAAACAGAGAGTTAGATTATAAGAACTGGCTGAGGAAATCTTGCAGAGATGTAGAGCAATTGATTTCATTCATTTGCAACCCTGAAGTTCTCCTCCAAGGAAGAAGTCTCATCATCTTCCTCCTACTTTCACCTGTGGACACTGAGAAAGACCCAATATTTGACACCTACAAGTCCTTCTTGAAACACACAGAGGAGAAAAACATCATCACTATTTGTGATTCTCAGAGCACGTATGAGAAATGGAGGGAGCTGATACAAGACAAGTGTGACTATGACATTGATCCGCTATCTATATTTGAGCTGACCCTCAGTGAGGTCAATGGGACTGTAATGGCACTTGGGCCTTTCAATCAGTCATCTGAAAGGCTGCTTCCCTCCCCAGACTCCAGTGCTGTTGTTCTGAAACAGAAAGATGAAGATTTAATGATTGCTTTGGACATTTTGTGTCTGAATCAGTGTAAAAACATCTACAATGAAAACAGTCAAGAGTTCCATGACTTCAGAATCAAAGTTGAGGAAGAATTCTACAGAGGAGGTAAAGTCAAATGGTGGAACTTCTACTTCTGTGACAAAGACACAGAAAAGCCATTCATCAAGAGAGATAAGTATGAAAATGTGAAGACAATCATTAGGTCTCAGCGGACACATTCAAAAAATGCATGTGTTCTGCTCAACCTGTTCCACCATCCAGGCTGTGGCGGGACCACCTTAGCAATGCATGTGATGTGGGATCTCCGTCAAGAGTTCAGATGTGCTGTGCTGAAAGACAACACACTGCCAAAAGACGAAGTAGCTACTCAAGTTCGAAAACTTGTGAAACTTGAAAGTGAGAAACCATCTCCAGTATTGCTGTTAGTTGATGACTCACAAGAATCCAACAACCATTATGATCTTGTAAACTGCATCCGTAAAGCCATAGAGGATTTCTCCAACACACATATGGATGATGTGCAAAACTGCAAAGTCATCATCCTTAACTGTGTCCGTTCACATAGCCCGAAGGAGCAATATAGACAAGACAATTCCACACAATGTCAGTACATTACTGCTTCATTGACACCAGAAGAACAGAAGGAGTTTGAAAAGAAACTTAAAGAGCTCGAAGAAACTCATGAAAAGCCTGAAAATTTTTACACTTTCATGATCATGAAGAGCAATTTTGACAAAGATTACGTAGACGATCTTGCTCGTAACATGCTGGGGAGCTTTGATTTCAGCACAAAGGAGGCCCAACTGTTTGCTTTTCTAGCATTACTGAACACCTTTGTGGCAGAATCTGCAATCTCTCTCTCTCTGTGTGAGGACTTTCTTGGGTTGAAGGTGATACGTTGGAAGGAGGACAGTGTACTGGACAGAATGAAACCATATTCAAACTTCCTCATCATAGACACAGATGAAGAGTGGGGCGGATACAAAGTCATCAAAATCCTTCATCACACTATAGCATGTGCCTGTCTGGAAGAGTTGGAGAAAAGCCACTACTTAAAAGTAAGCGATATTGCTATGGAGATTCTTCACTGTGATCTGTTCTTCAGTGTTGGAGTTGTCAAACACAGATTCATGCACTCAATTCAACGAATGTTAATTGAGAGGCAGCGCAAGAAAGCTGGAGACGAGAGGGAACCATTTTCTCCTTTCATAGACAAAATCAACAACCAGCAAGGGAGGCAAACTGTCCAAGAAATATTTGTGAGAGCATCATCCAGGTTTGAAACAAGAGCATCTATTCCACAGGCACTGGCAAGATATCTGTACAATGATTGTGACTTCCCAGAGGCTCTGAAGTGGGCAGAAAAGGCCAAGAACATCAAGGAAAACCCATACACAGTTGACACAATTGCACAAGTGCACAAAAGTCATTTAAAATCCAACATCCAGAGAGAAAAGCAGGAGGCAACACATAACCCAGAAGATTTAAACACAAACATGATATTGGCAAATGATGCTATTAAAGCGTTCAAAAGGGCTCAGGAGCTGGCAAATACAGAGGTTGTACCTGAGGAGGAAGCTGCTGATGATGTGTCAGATGATTATTCCAGAAGGTCATATAATGTTTATGGCTATGTGGGTGTGCTGGAAATTGCTTTCCTGATCTTTGAGATTTTGGGCAGATTGCCATTCATTGAGGAGAGTGATCCAATGAAGAAGAAGTACTTGCAGAGCTTTCTGCAGAAATCGATCCCAATCACCAGAGTCTATAAGGATGACAATGAGATCAACAACAGATACGTGGAGATCATCAAGGAACATGAGCTGTTCATCGTCAATTTAAAACCTCAAGTAAAAGAAACATTTGAACTGCTTGACTGTTACTTCACGTACATAAAAGGGAACAATTCAGAATTTGATTCAAAGAACCATAGGACCGTCTGTGCTCTTTTTAAAAAGTATGTGAATCTTTTTTGCACTACACCAGAGGGAATCAAAACAGAACGACAAAACAATCCTAATCTCAATTTGAAAATGGATATCGAAGAACGAAGATTGTGTCTTGAGATGAACCAAGCAGATACATTCGTAGGGGTCCTTCAGCATTTAGACAAACATGCTGAAGAGATTGAGAGAGTCACAGAATGCTATGCATTCTTGCAACAACAACAACAATTTATCAACAAAAAACAAAAGACAAAGGAAACAATCAATTACATTTTGTCAAACATCGTTCTTTACCTTTTGAATCCAAAATCTAAACATGTGAAGAGCTACAAATACCTCTCTGATCTCCTTTTGAAAACTCTGCAAGATGTAGGACTTAGGTATCCCTTCCCAGACCCATACTACCTGGCTCTGCTGTTACTCTGGCCAAGTCCAACTCAGGAAAACACAGAAATTGGAACATATGTGACTGCAATTCGAAACTCAACCCGCAAATATCTGTCTAAGTTGTTTCAGAAGAGGAGCACTGTTGCCAAGCTCTATTTGGGGAAAGAAGAGGGACTCAAGAGGCTTATCTCTAAACCTAACCTGGATAAGAGTTTTCTGCCTAAGATGCCTCGTGATGCTCTGGCACAACTTTGGCGGAATGGAGACATATTTAAAGAAACAGCAATCATCAGCCGCCTTCATCGAGTCAGTGGAACCATTGAGCAAGGAGAGTTGTTTGCAAACTATGGAAAACTGAAAATCCCTGTGCGTCCTGCTCTTATTGGTGGAATAAGAACTGGTTTCAGCACAGAAAAGGTTTCTTTCTACCTGGGTTTTGCAATTAATGGACCCCTTGCATATGATATTCAGCATGAAAACTAGGGCACTTGATTAAACAGAGAAATGTGCAACCTAAACAAAGAGCAAAAAAAATTAAGAGTGGCAAATATGTTTGAAAGCTAGAACAGCAAATCATGACCATGACAGGCAGGAGAGGTAAATGATATAGGTCAGTTCTTGTACATTCATTTGATACATATGATTCCTCTACTGCTGTATGTGTATACAGTAGAATATAAACCCAGTAGAGCTCTGAGATCTACTGACTCAGGTCAGATAGTTGAGTCTAGAGTTCAGACTAAACATAGTGAAGCAGCTTTTACACAACTGGAACAAACTACCAGCAGAACTGAAATCATTTTTAAATCCAGGTTAAAAACACATTTCTCTTCTCCTGAGCTTATGATTGAGCTCTTTTAAAGCACTTTACATTTTAATCTTTCATTTGCACTCTATGTCCTTTTAATGATTTCAAAGCTAATTATTATTATTATTTTATGCTGCAATCTTATATTTAATGCTCTATTCTAGCATTTTATTTCTCTCTTTCTTTGTTTTTATTGGGGGGGGGGGTTAATTGTATGTTTTAATGTTTCTCAAATTACATGTTTTTTCTGTTTTATGTAAAGCACATTGAGTTGCCATTGTGTATGAAATGCGCTATTATATATATAAAAACTTTTTTTAAGACATTTTCTGGGGGATTTTTACTTTTTGTGTTGTCAGATATTTTTTTCTGATATGCTGTAAATTGTTGTGTAACAGCAGAGACAGTGAAACATTAATCAGTCACCTGCTACAGTATGATGGAGTGCACAAGAGCCCTGAAGCTCTCTGAAACCCTGTTTGAGAACTACTGGTCTAGTTCTCAGTACTTTGTTTTTATTTGAGTGTAAATAATGATGATGAAAAGGTGACAAAAAATGAATTTGTGAGGAATGTGTTTGATTACTTAAGATGTTATTTCAGAGATGTATATTTGTATATGTTTTAAACTCTAATACATTATTTACAGTGGTAAAATATAAAAGAGAATGTTATATTTTTGGTTTTATTTATTATTGTTAATATATAACTACAACCTTGACTAGGTAGAATTGAGATCTGTGAAACTTAACTTAAAAACAGCTTTGTGTGCCAATCTGTATATTTGTAAGTCTTTAAATCCTAATCCTGTTTATTTTAATTTAAGAGGTCCCTATTTACACAAAGAATTTAAAGTATTTCTCACTATTACTCACTTTTAGAAAATTTCAATTCCAATTTCCTTTTCAATGCTAAAAGTCAACCCTTAGTGCTTATCTTTGAAGTCACAGTGAAATTGAATGCTAATCTACTGTATCATACCAAAAGACAAAGGCCTGCTATGCTTCTTTCTAAAAGGAAGTGTATGAAAATTAATTTCTTTGACTTTGGCAATTTTAATGGCAATAATTCAAAGTAGTCTGTGATGTCTCCAAAACTCAATTTGTTTTCTTCAGTTCAGGAGTCCACTTATCCCTCCACACAAACATATGTTGTTTGGACAAGCATTATCAAAATATAGCAAAGTATTTTAAACTTAAATAGAGATCCTCAAGTTTCCAAAGATATAAAATATGTCAGGTGTCAAAAATATAATCAAGAAGAATGTTTCCATTTTTCTTAAAATGTTGTGGCCACAAAACACAGATTATTAAAATATTCCATCAGCATAATAATCTCTATGATTTTAATGACAAGCAGGTACAGAATAGTGCTGGTAAATGTGTGATATTGCTAAATTGTAAAGGTCACGGTGGTATTATGAACCAATCAAAAGTAAAAGCTCTGGTTAAGGCCAGATTCACAGTCACACTCAGCTTGTTGACAAAACTTTTTGGTCTCATGCTTCATCAGCTCCCCCCTCCACTACCATCAGTTCATATTTACAGTACAGACCTTTGATCATCACCTGCATTTAAATGAATACATTTTCTCATTAGAAATTACAAACTTTTCCCAAAAGTGTCGCTTATGACAGTTTGTTTAAGAGGATGAGTGCATTTTGATAGTCTGTTGGTTTCCTGGTCACATAATATCTAATATATTGTTAGTATATTTAGTGTAACAGACAACAAAGAAGATACTTTATATGTATCATAGTTGTAAATATAATATTGCTTAATTTGTACACAGAAAAGAGCAATGATGAAACTAGCATATCTGAAATGAGTTGAATACTTACCCAAGCTTCAACAGGAGTCTTGATAGTGGATAAAGCTGAATGAGGTTGTCGTCATTGTGCGGCACCAACAAAATGGTGGATGTAACATGCAGCTGCAGAAAGAGTCAAATCACATCATTTAAGGGGAAAATACTGCTGGTAAAGGTTATCAAATAAAGGACTGAATCAGACCTTTAGCGGGGCTCAGCTCCCAATAAGAATTTGACATAACCTGCAAGTATTTAAACCCCCTGCTAAAGACTAATTTCAGTGGATAACGTAAATTACATAGTAGAGTGGTCTACTATAATGAATTATCATAATGGTTCAGCATAAACAATCACATATTTCTACAGAGAGGACTCTAAGATAAGTTAATGAACCCTGAAGGAAAGATTATATATTATCAACACTATCCAAAGTACATTAACCCTGTTAAAATAAAACCAATTTGAACCAATAGCATAATTGTTTTTCTCCCATCTCTAACAGACAGGCTTGCAAAAATAATTAAAGCTGTATAAAATAAATTTTAGGAAAAAAAAAAACTGACTGACTAACTGTCCAAAACTTACTGTTACAAACTAGCTAGCACCTTGGCTGAAGTTAATATTCAGCACTGTACATCCAATGACTAAACTAACAGCTGAAATTAATCAAATACTCACAAATAATATGCTTCAAAGCGTCTTTAGAAGGTGAATAAAGATGAAGTTGGTGATGGTTGTTTTTGCTTCGTCACTGTGCTGCTCTAACAAAATGGCGGACGTAATGCGGCCGTTATGGAAAGTAACGGTCACAACGGACATAAAGAGTCAACAACATGAAGGAGAAAATAACTGCTGCTAGGTGCTTTTAAGCGACTAAATTCCTGAATCTGGTTATACATCTGTTGGTTATTATTTAAATATGACGTAAGTATTGATTTAATTTAGCAAATTTTAAAACCAGACAGATAATTATAAACTAGTACTTTATCACTGAGCAAAACATATTCTACTTGTTTAAGATATAGGACTGAATGAATAATAAAATAACAAAAAAAAAAAGGACCAAATATGTTATTGAATGGGTTAATATATAATTAAGATATTTCATTATAAACACAGTACAAGAATAGGACAGACAAATACAGCCATTGTTGTGGTTTTACTCACCATGATGAGAAGAGTTTTTCCTTCATTCCCACAAAAGAATGACCAACTCTTGTTTGCTCTAGAAGCCAACAGCAAAAATATGTGTGTTTATAATTTTTGTACTAGTTGTTTTACTGTTAATTTGGTATTTACTGATCTGCTGGAATCAAACATGTCATTATGGAGTCATCAGTGTTGCGGTGCTGCCCTCTGCTGACAGTTTCACAGTACTACAAATAAATAAACTTACATTATTGTGATGTACACAGTTGTAGTTTTTCCACTGCAGGTCTGTTTGCTGTATATTTTATACCAGTGGTCACCAACCCTGCTCCTGGAGAGATACTATTCTGCATGTTTTAGGTATCTCTCCACTCTAACACACCTGATTCTAATAATTAACTCATAATTAATGAAAAAAAAACCAACAACAATAAAAATAAAAATGAAAAGATGCATTTGGTGTAAATATTTTACTCTTTAAACATGTAGCTTCAATGTAGAGCTGGAAAAAGCTGATACGGAGTAGATGTCAGACAATGTGACTGTTTTAAATTGAACTTTGAGCTTGTTATGGCATCAGTCACTTGGTATGACTGAGCTGACTGTATGTTGGACCGCTGCCAACAGGATCTGTGGCGCTCTGCTGCCATCTGCTGGCTGCTTCTCGTCACTGCAGTAGCAGACACAGGCTGATGTAAATAGGGTCGATTTCAGTTTATACTTTCCTAAATATGCAAATGTGTTTTTGTTTAAATCATTTTTATAAGTTTTCACTTCTTTGACAGCAGATGATACACATTTACTATGGTAAAATGCGTAGGGCCAAATTTAAATCAGAAAATATTGCGCAAATGTTTTCTGCGGTTTTTATTGTGTTTAATGCAGCAATCTGCGTGTAGTCAGTGTCTGGTTCAAACAGCGGCTCATTATGCATCCAGCTCCTGATCTGCTCTGGTTCAGACCTCAGGATGGATTGTGTGAGGGAAGGAGAGCTCGGAGGTCTATATCAGGTCACTATCAATAAAACCCAGACACACACACGCACGCACACACGCAGTCTACAGTGATATTACAGTTTACTGGCCAAGTTCTAATATTGTTATCTATTTTTTTCATAAAGTTATATAGCCTTTAAGTCAATATTTAATTCTGGTTTTCCTAAACTGTGACCAAAGGTCAGTATGTGTGCGCGCTGTAAACAACTGTTCAGTAGATGACGTGAGAAGGGAGGGACGGACTTGACAAATACAGTCGGTGACTACAGGTAATTTGAGTTGTGCAGTTTTCATTTCCGCAAAACCTCGGGTAAATACATGTCGGTGCAGTTATATTTGTCAGAGTACCATCAAACCTCATCTACCAGGAGAAATGGTCTGCTGAATAACACTAGCGTGAAGAAGAGTCTAATGACTTCAGTAGGTGAGAAGTTCACTTTTTATGTAAAATGAATTCCTCTAAATGTCACATTTTGAATAATAGCTGTACTTTCTGAGTCATCTGTTGTGGAAAGCAGTCGTATGAAACTTCGACACCGCACTCTTAATTATTTTTCTGACAAAAGCTTTTGGAAAATTGCAAGAGTAGGTAAAATGTAGGAAGGTAGGCTACTATTTTAATATTTAATAAACATTTAATAATTAATTTGTAATTCGTTTGATTGAAAGTTTATAACTTAAGAACTCAGTTCATTATTTTAATTTAAGAAACGGTTCATCCAAAAAAATCGACTTGTAACTTATTACACACAGTAATGTCTAAAAATTGACCAGTGTTTTAAATTTGATGAGCCCTGTCCTCTAATGACCTGCTGCAACACTAATCTCATGTTTAAGGCAGGACTTTGGACACAGGGAGTGGCAGTAATAAAAAAGTACTCTGACCCGTCCAGGTGTACACATAAAATGATTGTTCAATAATGCAGCCAAATGTATCATTCAAACTAAAGTATATCAGGCTGCAGCCTATCATAGACACGCCCAGAAGAATATGAAGATAAATATATTGTATGTTTGTGTTTTTCATGAGAGGATACAACAAGGCTTTCATTGAGATTATAGTCAATTGATTAAAAACACATTAAAACCATGATGGGATATAACAATAGTGTAAATATGTGTATATTTAGTGTAAAAAAAACAACTGCAAGTAAAAAAAAATGGCATGAAATGGGTCCATTAAACTGTCCTGCACTGAAAAACTATTTATGGCAACCCATCACTATGGTAGCATGTAACTGGTCTTAAAAATAAAAAAAAGAACACTAAACTAAGGCTAAAAAAGAAAATATAGTTCTTGATGTACCATGGTGTGAACAGATTATAGAATAACGTTTATAGTTGAAAATCAGCAGGATGAAAAAGGAATCTCACTCAGAGTATTGCAGGTGAATAAGCTTCATCAATGTCAAATTGAAATGACATAAGGATCGTACCATGCTGGGATGACAGCATGTTCATGTCAGTTCACAAAACATGTATCTTAAGTTTAAATTCAGGCATGAACTCAAAAGAATGAAAAGAGATGAAAGTCTCAGACACGTTTGGTTACAGCTGAATGCTGACATGTCATTGTCTAAGATCTGTGAAGCAGCATTTCATGACTATTAAGCTAGGAAACAATATGGCACCGACCCTCTACCTCTAGTCGGAAGATTTTATTTGTATTTATTTACATTGCACATTAACGGGCATTGCTGTTAATATGCCAGTTAGCCAACAGTATAGTTGACAGATGTTACATTAGGCTCCCCAAAAGTAAAAAACAACAACAAAAACAAGAACAAAAAGAAGGTTAAGATTAAAACACAATTATTGAAAAAGGGTGCACTGATAAATTTGACATGTTTCCTTAGAGAATAACTATGTTGCAGCAAGCAAGCAATAGCCAAAAAAGCATATAGTATATAAACCCTTGTGCCTTACTTAAAAAGGTGCTACTAAAATGTCTGCCTCAAAAGACTGCCATAAACATATTATAAATTAATATTATTTTCCACTTTCAATTATTATTATTTTTTTAACCAACATCAGTCCTGATAATAACTGTTAAGTATTCATTCATCTTCAGGATTTTAGCCCTTTAAATGCTGGTTTGTTTACATATAACAGTTTTTTAAACACACATAAAGAATCATTTTCCATATACTAAATGCAAAGTGAATTATCACAGTCTGGGATATGTCAATGATCAGCAATAACACTGATGTTGATGCATTATTATTTGTTGTGCTGTGTCAGAAGAGAAAAATCTGCAATACACTGTACAGACAAAACTGTTCCTCTGGGCTTGTTAGTGACAAAAATGTCCCCCTTTCAAAAAAATTTTTTTTTCATGCATTCCTGTGTTCGGAGTTGTCATTTTGGAGCTCTGGCCGTTTTTTATTTATTTATTTATTTCTCACGATAAATACGTCACTATGTCATTTAGTTGTATTGAAGTGCAGGTTTGCATTTATAGCATCATGTCTAAATCTCTGAATGTCAAACTATATTCTATTGAGTTTGACAACCTGTGCGTGCAAGACAATACAAATTCTCCATTGCACATACACACACATATACATATTTTTCAATAAACACACACATTGAATAGACAAGACATGAATAACATGAGTGCTATTGACACGTTCTGTCAATTGAATCCACATGGACTGTAACATCCATTTGGCCATCTTTGTTAACAGAACCCACTGCCTGACAAGCAGTAGATTCCAAGGGGAGAAATCAACATTATTTGCATTCATTTATCCATTCACCAAAAAAACCCACAATATTCATTCAAAAAAAGAGTAATTAATTTAAATTTGCAGGATGATTTGGGAAGATGAGGGTCAAGTGGAGTGAGATGATTGTGGGTTGAGGAGAGGGATGAAGAGGGTCAACTCCATGGGGATGAACAGGGGCCAAATGGATATGATGTGGTGATGTGGCTGGAGCATCTAGAAACCTGAGGGTCAAGACTTAGGACTTAGGGCATATCTCAATGACCTTTCTGCTTTCTTCATCATCATGAAAACACATCCAACTTCAAACTAACTAGTACTAAGTAACATTTGAACCACATTTGTTTAATAATTCATTAAGTGATTCACAATCTACAGGTACCAACTGAATATTATACATATTTCAACTTTCCTGAAAGGGCCAATAATCTGGGTCACAGATATTTCTGACTTTTACTATAACATCTTCATTCCTGAAGCATTATGTTGTCTTACTGTTCCTTTCACTATTTTGATCTATGACTCAACCGTTTCATTTTTAGTTGATCCAATATGAAACGCTCAACAACAAAGCCACCACCTGAAATTGAAAAATGGACGAAAGAAGATGTCCACCAGTGGTTGATGACACAGGTCAAGGTTCATGCGTCTTGTGCAGACCAGTTCTTTGAAGAAGAAGTGTCTGGAGATATTTTAGTTATTTTTGAGAAGACAGACATATTAGACTTGGGAATAAAACACGGGCCTGCAGTCAAAATTACATCTTATCTAGAAAGGTTGAAGGAAGGATCACAACATGCGTCACAGTTCCCAGCATATGTGGAAAACTGGACAAAAGAGCAGGTGAACCAGTGGTTACTACAGCATGTGAGGATGTACAGCAAATATGCAGAACGCCTCCAAGAGGAAGATGTATCTGGAGATTGCCTTGTTTGCTTTAAGAAACAAGATCTTCTGGATCTGGATGTGAAAAATGGTCCTGCTGTAAAGATTCTGGTAGAACTACGGAAATTAAATGAGAAACCAGAGCCGACACTGCAACCCATCCCTCACACCAGCACAGACCAACAAGCAACTCCGAAACCCATTAAACCTGAAGAAAGTCTGGCTAACGCAACTGCAATCCAGCAAGCTGAAGAAATGGTGGGAAGAATGTCTGAAAAGTCTCATCTGCCATTCAAGAGAACTTCAGAAAAGGAGGAAATTCTGCAAACAAAGGCAGAGGTCTTGGTGTACAAGAGGAAAGAAACTGTGGCGGTAAAATTTCTGTTATATTCATGTCATTTATATTCAATACAGTAAAATCACTAAAAAAAACAACTTGTAGTTGTGATTTCTTTGTAACCTTCACATTAAATTAACATTATTTTTATCCCTTTCTTCCTGTAGACCACAACCCTACCTGACATACCCAAGATAACTGTTGAGATTCAGAAAACCCTAGACGACCTTTTAAAGGAGGACCTAAAAAGGTTTCATTTCAGCTTACTACAACACACCAAATCAAAGCACAAACCTATTCCTCGGGGTAAACTGGAAGGCAAGGACACCATGGACACTGCCAAGTTATTGACTGAACACTATGGAAGCAATGAGGCCTTACAGGTCACACTGGACGTTCTGAAAGAAATCAATCAATGTGACCTTGCTTGTCATCTGGAAAAGGACATGGGTAAGACAACATTTAAATGTTAAAATGTACTCAAATGTTGAAGTGTATAACTTGACCTTAAATATTTTTTGTTGTAGTTTATAATCTGCATTGGTTTGTGATGTTGTCTATCCTTTAATGTTGACACATACACACTCACTCATTTGATTAAGTATAATTTAACTTGAGGTTAAAGTATTGTTATTAATGCTGAAGAAAATTTAGTTTTGAGTGTTCAAATGACAACAAAATATATTTGCGGTAACCTCACTGCACTTAGGGCAACTAGTGATATTCCATATTGTTCTTACTGTCAATAAATATCTTAAAAGACCAAACCCACTGAAACAATGCATTTATACTATAAATAAAACAGCCTGTGTATGTAAAGCCTGACATATAACATAAATAATTACAGTCACATGATTGAGCCACACTGCTGCACTGGGTGGCATGTTCTTCAATGACCATGAACACAAACTGTAGTTAATTTTGACACCTTCCTGCTGACAGAAATGCTGACAAGAGCAATAGTCCCAAACAAATGCACAATTTTATCCACTACAGTAGCCAGCTGGGAAATTACTGACCCTGTATTCAGCTTGGAGCTGAGAGTCTGTAACAGGGTGTGGAAGTCAGAAAGTATTTAGAGGGGTGGACTCATATATCCTTATCATTGGTTTTGTTTTGTCTTGGGATTTTCTGACAATAAGAAAAAATGTAGAATAATGCCAAACTTACCTTTTAAAGTACAATTTAGAGATTTTTTATTTGTCTGATTAATAATGTACATATTTTACTGTTCATGTAGGTCAACTGAAGCAGCAGTGTCTTTCAAAAGAAGCTCTGAAGAAAGAAGCTAACCAGGGTGACAAACTTAAGAACTTGTTGACTTGTGGTGGGAACTCACTGGACCACTATGACAGATTTGTTGTTGTTGTAAACAAAAGCAGTCCAGAACAAGTGCAGAACCTCCAGTTTCTGAGTAAATTGAAATTGTTCTGTGTGTTAGATTATGACCCCGAGTCTGCTGCTAAAGGTGGACTGTGTTATTCATACAGAGAATCAAGAGTGGGCAATCAGCATACCCCATCACAATATCAAGGGCAGACTGAAACAGTGATAAAGAATCTTAACCTCTACAAACAGACCAGTTGGGTCTTCTGCAATGGCAGACATGACCTTGACAGTGACTCAAACAGAGAGTTAGATTATAAGAACTGGCTGAGGAAATCTTGCAGAGATGTAGAGCAATTGATTTCATTCATTTGTAACCCTGAAGTTCTCCTCCAAGGAAGAAGTCTCATCATCTTCCTCCTACTTTCACCTGTGGACACTGAGAAAGACCCAATTTTTGACACCTACAAGTCCTTCTTGAAACACACAGAGGAGAAAAACATCATCACTATTTGTGATTCTCAGAGCACGTATGAGAAATGGAGGGAGCTGATACAAGACAAGTGTGACTGTGACATTGACACACAATCCATATATGAGCTGACCCTCAGTGAGGTCAATGGGACTGTAATGGCACTTGGGCCTTTCAATCAGTCATCTGAAAGGCTGCTTCCCTCCTCAGACTTCAGTGCTGTTGTTCTGAAACAGAAAGATAAAGATTTAATGACAGCTTTGGACATTTTATGTCTGAATCATTGTGAAAACATCTACGATGAAAACAGTCAAGATTTCTATGACTTCAGAATCAATATTGAGAAAGAATTCTACAGAGGAGGTAAAGTCAAATGGTGGAACTTCTACTTCTGTGACAAAGACACAGAAAAGCCATTCATCAAAAGGGACAAGTATGAAAATGTGAAGAAGGTGATCAGGTCTCAGCGGACATATTCAAAAAATGCATGTGTTCTGCTCAACCTGTTCCACCATCCAGGCTGTGGTGGGACCACCTTAGCAATGCATGTGATGTGGGATCTCCGTCAAGAGTTCAGATGTGCTGTGCTGCAAGACAACACACTTCCAAAAGATGAAGTAGCTACTCAAGTTCTAAAACTCATGCAACTTGAAAGCGAGAAACCATCTCCAGTATTGTTGTTAGTTGATGACTCACAAGAAACCAAGAATCCTTATGATCTTGTCAGCTGCATCCGTAAAGCCATAGAGGATTTCTCCAACACACATATGGATGATGTGCAAAACTGCAAAGTTATCATTCTCAACTGTGTCCGTTCACATAACCCGAAGGAGCAATATAGACAAGACAATTCTTCACCATGTCAGTTCATTACTGCTTTATTAACATCAGAGGAACAGAAGGAGTTTGAAAAGAAACTTAAAGAGCTCGAAGAAACGCACGAAAAGCCTGAAAACTTTTACAGTTTCATGATCATGAAGAGCAATTTTGACACAGATTACGTAGACGATCTTGCTCGTAACACACTAGAAAGTTTTGATTTTAGCACAAAAGAAGCCCAACTGTTTGCTTTTCTAGCATTACTGAACACCTATGTGGCAGAATCTGAAATCTCTCTCTCTCTGTGTGAGGATTTTCTTGGAATGAAAATGATACGTTGGAGGGAGGACAGTGTACTGGACAGAATGACACCCTATTCAAACTTCCTCATCATAGACACAGATGAAGAGTGGGGCGGATATAAAGGTGTCCGAATCCTTCATCACACCATAGCATGTGCCTGTCTGAAAGAGTTGGAGAGAAGCCGCTATTTAAAAGTAAGCGATATCTCTATGGAGATTCTTCACTGTGACCTGTTCTTCATTGTTGGAGTTGTCAAACACAGATTCATGCAGTCAATTCAACGAATGTTGATTGAAAGGCAGCGCAAGAAAGACGGAGATGAGAGAGAACCATTTTCTCCTTTCATAGAGAAAATCCACAGCCAGCAAGGGAGGCAAACTGTCCAAGAAATATTTGTGAGAGCATCATCCAGATTTGAAACAAGTGCATCCATTCCACAGGCACTGGCAAGATATCTGTACATCAATGAGCGCGACTTCCCAGAGGCTCTGAAGTGGGCAGAAAAGGCCATGAAGATCAAGCAAAGCTCATACACATTTGACACAATTGGGCAGGTGTACAAAAGCAATTTAAAATCTAACATCCAGAGAGAAAAGCAAGAGGCAACAAATAACCCAGAAGATTTAAACACAAACATTAAAATCGCAGATAGTGCTATTGCAGCATTTAAAAGGGCTCAAGAGCTGGCAAGCACAGATGATGAACCTGAGGAAGAGGGGCCTGATGATGAATCAGATGACTATCCCAGAAAGTCATATAATGTTAATGGCTATGTGGGTGTGCTGGAAATTGCTTTCCTGATCTTTGAGATTTTGGGCAGATTGCCATTCTTTGAGGAGAGTGATCCAATGAAAAAGAAGTACTTGCAGAGTTTCCTACAGAAATCGTTCCCAATCACCAGTGTCAATAAGACTGACAATGAGATCAACAACAGATACATGGAGATCATCAAAGAACATGAGCCGTTCCTGCTCAATTTAAAACCTCAAGTAAAAGAAACATTTGAACTGCTTGACTGTTACTTCACGTATATAAAAGGGAACAATTCGGAATTTGATTCAAAGAACCATAGGACCGTCTGTGCTCTTTTTAAAAAGTATGTGAATCTTTTTTGCACTACACCAGAGGGAATCAAAACAGAACGACAAAACAATCCCAATCTCAATTTGAAAATGGATATTGAAGAACAAAGATTGTGTCTTGAGAGGAACCAAGCAGATACATTCGTAGGGGTCCTTCAGCATTTAGACAAACCTGCTGAAGAGATTGAGAGAGTCACAGAATGCTATGCATTCTTGCGACAACAACAACAACAGCAGCATTTTATCCACAAAAAGACAAAGGAAACAATCAATTACATTTTGTCAAACATTGTTCTTTACCTCAGGAAACCAAAATCTAAACATGTGAAGAGCTACAAATACCTCTCTGATCTCCTTTTGAAAACTCTGCAAGATGTAGGACTTAGGTATCCCTTCCCAGACCCATACTACCTGGCTCTGCTGTTACTCTGGCCAAGTCCAACTCAGGAAAACACAGAAATTGGAACATATGTGACTGCAATTCGAAACTCATCCCGCAAACATCTCTCAAAGTTGTTTCAGAAGAGGAGCACTGTTGCCAAGCTCTACTTGGGGAAAGAAGAGGGACTCAAGAGACTTATTTCTAAACCCCAACTTGATGATAATTTTAAAAGGATGCCTCGTCACGCCCTGGCACAACTTTGGTGGAATGGAGACATATTCAAAGAAAAAGAAATCATCAGCCGCCTTCATCGAGTCAGTGGAACCACTGAGCAAGGAGAGTTGTTTGCAAACTATGGAAAACTGAAAATCCCTGTGCGTCCTGCTCGTATTGGTGGAATAAGAACTGGTTTCAGCACAGAAAAGGTTTCTTTCTACGTGGGCTTTGCAATTAATGGACCCCTTGCATATGATATTCAGCATGAAAACTAGGGCACTTGATTAAACAGAGAAATGTGCAACCTAAACAAAGAGCAAAGAAACTTAAGAATTGAAAATATGTTTAAAAAGTTAGAACAGCAAATGATGACCATGAGAGGCAGAACAGGTAAATAGGTCAGTTCCTGTATATTCATTAGAAAGAACATATGATTCCTCTACTGCTGTATGTATATATTCATATGTTCACATATTCTGTTCATCTCAGCTTTTGTAAACTTTGTAATTATTATTTTTTTTACATTTTTTGAGTATTTTTTGGAGTATTTTTACTCTTTGTGTTGATGTCATATTTTTTTCTGTTGTGCTGTAAATTGTTGTGTTAACAGCAGGGACAGTGAAACATTAATCAGTCACATGCAACAGTATGATGGAGTGCACAAGAGCCCGGTAGCTCTCTGAAACCCTGTTTGAGAAAGTTCTCAGTATTTTTCGTTTTTATTTGAGTGTAAATAATGATGAAAAGGTGACAAAAATGAATTTGTGAGGAATGTGTTTGATTACTTAAGATGTTATTTCAGAGATGTATATTTGTATGTTTTAAACTCTAATACATTATTTACAGTGGTAAAATATACAAGACATTGTTATATTTTTGGTTGTATTTATTGTTGATATGTAACTACAACCTTGATTAGGTAGAATTGAGAGCTGTGAAACTTTTAAAAACAACGTTGTGTGCCAATCTGTATATTTGTAAGTCTTTAAATCCTAATAAAATCTTTACAAATTTAACGTCTTAATAGTTGTTTACAGTGTTTATTTTAATTTAGGAGGTCCCTATTTACACAAAGAATTTAAAGTATTTCTCACATTTAGAACATTTCAATTCCAATTTTCTTTGCAATGCTAAAAGTCAACCGTTAGTGCTTACCTTTGAAGTCACAGTGAAATGGAATGCTAATCTACTGTATCATACCAAAAGACAAAGGTCTGCTATACTTCTTTCTAAAAGGAAGTGTATGAAAATGAATTTCTTTGACTTTGGCCATTTTAATGGCAAGAATTCAAAGTAGTCTGTGATGACTACCCCCCCCCCCCCCCCCCCGCCCCCTTCGACCAGTTCATATTTACAGTACAGACCTTTGATCATCTTATCTTTGGTTTCAGGAATCCAACTTTATTCTGTTGTCTTCGTTTGTTCCTGGATCAGATTATCAGCCTAAATCCACCTGCATTTAAATGAATACATTCTCTCATTAGAAATTACAAACTTTTCCCAAAAGTGTCGCTTATGATAGTTTGTTTAAGAGGATGAATGCATTTTGGTAGCCTGTTGGTTTCCTGGTCACACAATATCTAATATATTGTTAATATTTAGTGTAACAGACAACAAAGCAGATACTTTATCATATTTGTAAATATAACATTGCTTAATTTGTACACAGAAAAGAGCAATGATGAAACTAGCATATCTGAAATGAGTTGAATACTTACCAAAGCTTCAACTGGAGTCTTGACAGTGGATAAAGCTGAATGAGGTTGTCGTCAATGTGCAGCACCAACAAAATGGTGGATGTAAAATGCAGCTGCAGAAAGAGTCAAATCACATCATTTAAGGGGGAAAATCTACTGGTAAAAGGCTATCAAATAAAGGCCTGAATCAGACCTTTAGTGGGGCTCAGCTCCTAATAAGAATTTGACATAACCTGCAAGTTTTCAAACCCCCTGCTAAAAACTAATTTCAGTGGATAACGTAAATTACAACAATAATATATAGTAGAGTGGTCTACTATAATGTTTAATAATAATGGTTCAGAATAAACAATCACAGAGGACTCTAAGATAAGTTAATGAACCCCGAAGAAAAGATATATTAATAACACTATCCAAAGTACATTAAAGCTGTTCAAATAAAAACATTTGAACCTGTAGCATAATTGTTTTTCCCCCATCTCTAACAGACAGGCTTGTAAAAATAATTAAAGCTGTATAAAATAAATTGTAGGAAGAAAAAAAAACTGACCGACTAACTGTCCAAAACTTACTGTTTTTAACTAGCTAGCATCTTGGCTGAAGTTATTAATTTAATATTCAGCAATGTACGTACGTCCACAGAACTAAACTAACAGCTGAAATTAATCAAATACTCACAAATAATATGCTTCAAAGAGTCTTTAGAAGGTGAAAAAAGATGAAGTTGGTGATGGTTGTTTTTGCTTCGTCACTGTGCTGCTCTAACAAAATGGCGGACGTAATGCGGCCGTTATGGAAAGTAACGGTCACAACGGACATGAAGAGTCAACAACATGAAGGAGAAAATAACTGCTGCTAGGTGCTTTTAAAAGACTAAATCCCTGAATCTAATTACACATCTGTTGGTTATTATTTAAATATGATGTAAGTATTGATTTCATTTAGCTCATTTTAAAACCAGACAGATAATTATAAACTAGTACTTTATCATTGAGCTGTTATTTCAACCTAATTGCAAAACATATTCTACTTTTTTAAGATATAGAACTGAATGAATAAGATAACAAAATAGCAAAAAAAGGGACCAAATATGTTATTGAATGGGTTAATATATAATTAGGTTATTTCATTATAAACACAGTACAATAATAGGACAGACAAATACAGCCATTGTTGTGGTTTTACTCACCATGATGAGAAGAGTTTTTCCTTCATTCCCACTAAAAAAATTACCAACTCTTGTATGCTCTCACAAAATTATGTATGTTTATAATTTTTGTTAGTTGTTTAAATTTGGTATTTATTGATGTGCTGGACTCAAACATGTCATTATGGAGTCATCAGTGTTGCGGTGCTGCCCTCTGCTGACAGTCTCACAGTACTACAAATAAATAAACTTACATTATTGTGATGTACACAGTTGTAGTTTTTCCACTGCAGGTCTGTTTGGAGGAGAGGAGAGCTACTACTCTGCATGTTTTAGGTGTCTCTCCACTCTAACACACCTCATACTAATTATTAACTCATTATCAAGCAGCTGAAGCTTGTAAAGAGATTTTTAAATAACCTGCCTTTTCATCTGTTTTGAATGTCTCATTGTGTATTTTGTAAATTTGTTTCGCCATAAAATAAAACCACCAAATATATTGTGTCGTTTTAGCTCAAAAAGACACAATGATAATTAATTAAATTCATCATAACAAATCATCATAACAGCTCTACAGCACAACTAGTGGTCAAAACTGCACATGATGCTTTTGGGTGTCCCAGTAAATCAGTGGGGATTATCGTCATTGTCAGAGGACACTATGAACATAAAAGCAGCTCCTGTTTTTATCAGCTGTTTGAGTTTGTTCAGCCACACAGAGTCAGAATAACCAGAGAAATAGGCCTCTGTCTGTCCAGCTCTGACTACTCCGGACATGAAGCACAGCTGGCTTTCAGGTGTTTCGTCATAACTTTCCTACATCAAGATGAAACACCTAACCCAACTTCAGTTCTGCTGCTGTTTGTTAATAGTGAAGTAAAGAAGGTGTGTAGAGAGCAGTCAGCACTACTGGTCTGTTAGAGCCCAGTAAATGTATGAAGTAAATTAACTATATTTTAGAACTAATATAAGGATTTCAGAAAACTTGATGATTATCGTGATAATAACATTTATTGTACATTCCGCACTGATCTTAACTCAATCTTTGGATCCATCATTCATTCTGCACTCTAATTTATTTCTCATCATTTCAGTTTCTTTTAAAATTTTGTATTTGTTTTTTTTTTTTTTTTTTGCTTTTTACTAATTTTTCATCTGTTTTGAATGTCTCATGGTGTATTTTGTAAATTTGTTTCGCCTTCTGTCAATCTGCTTAATAAATCTGCCTTGTTGTTTTCCAAAAAAAGAAATGTTAATATTTGAATTTGATTCTTTTAAAATGACTTTCACAATAAAATGTTTTCAGAGATTTCAGAGTGAGAATGTTCCTGAGATCTCAGAATTTCTCTATAAATCAAATTTGGAGAAATGTGCGAAATAATAAATCTTGTATATTTACATTAATGGGATGTTTCACACCTAAAAAACAAAACCAAAAAACAAACAAACATGCATTTGGTTTAATATACTTCAATGTAGAGCTGGAACAGAGTAGGGGTCATATAATGATATAGAGTAGGGTTTTTTTGTTTTTTTTCCAAACATTGAGCTTGGGGGACAGTATGGCATCACAGTCACTTGGTATGACTGAGCTGACTGTATATTGGACCACTGTCAAGAGGATCTTTGGAGCTCTGCCGCCATCTGCTGGCTGATTCTCATCAATGCAGTGCATCAGGTCAGTGTGAAAATTAAGAAAGCAGAGTTAAGATGGCTCACACACTGTCATAACACAATGTTAACTATCTGAAAATCAAATCTTGGCATTTAATTAAATGTTTGTATTTTGTTCACCTGTCGCTCAGAGCCTTTTTGTTTTCAGGCTGTAAAAACATTACAATGCAGCATACCCGTATAGTCGAGTGGTTAGGGCACAGCAGTGGATAGTCTGGTGTTAGGCCTTTATTGACCCCTACTACGCCCCACCCACATTTTCAGTGCTTCCAACGCCCATGGTCATTACAAAACATGAAATTTGACTGTGTTCAACATAGGGTTGCGTGATATGATGATATACAGTCATGTCCAAAAATATTGGCACCCCTGAACATGACACTAGGAGTATACTGCTGACACAAAGGCATAAAAAAGCCAAACTTGAGTCTGCCAAAACGTATGTGATGACGCCAAAATCCTTCTGAGAGAATGTACTATGGACAGATGAGACCAAACTAGAGCTTTTTGATAAAGTACATCATGCTCTGTGAGGACTACGGGTGGAAATTAGCCTTGAGCTAAACCGGGTATATTTACAAGACGTCATTGCACCAATTGTCCATTAATATGCATTGTCCTCGGCAAATAAACAATATAATAGAAAAAGAAATAAGGCCTTAACAGAAAAGAACACGGCCCCTTCGGTGAAATATGGTGGAGGTTCACAGATGTTTTGGGGTTACTTTGCTGCTAATGGTACCGGATACCTTGACTGTGTGAATGGCATCATGAAATCTGATGTCTATTGAATAATTTTGGGGAGCAATATAATGCCCAGTGTCAGAAAGCAGTATCTCTACCAGAAGTCAGAGGTCATGGGTCTGCCAGCAGGACAATGACCCAAAACACACGTCTAAAAACACTCAGAAATGGTTAAAGACAAAGCACTGGAGGGTTCTGAAATGGCCAACAATGAGTGCAGATCTGAATCCCAGAAAACACCTATGCAGCTGGGATAAGACATCCTTCAAATCTGAAAGACCTAGAGCAGTTTGCAAAAGAAGAGTGGTCCGAAAATTCCAGTAGAGAGGTGGAAGAAACATGTTCATGGTCACAGGAAGCAATTGGTTTCAGTTATTTTTTCCACAGTGAGAAAGCCAAGGAAAGATCAAGGACAAGAAAGAGTGGTAGTGTGTGCTAGTCAGTCACTGTCTGCCACTGAAAGGAGCTGATCCACATTTGACAGAAAGCTGTGGGCTATAATGTAGGCTGTGCGTCAGTTCAGGCATTAAATTGGTGCTGCTGCCTTCACCCTCATGACTGATCATGAGCCTCTGTTGGGCCTTTGTGGCATGTCCATGAAGGTTTTTTTATGTTAATTTTGGGTGCTTACAGTATTGGCTACAATGTCCTCTCAAAAGAGGAGACCCCAACAGTGGCAGAAAGAGCTATGGGAGGCAGCAAAGGGCAGTGCAACTTTACAGAGCTGGATTCAGATCAGCAGGTCAGCAGGTAAAGAGAATATGTTCATGAAATCCTTTATGTAATTTCTGTATTCTGGTATATATTTTTACATACAAAACTACATAAACCCTACTCCAGTCTAAGTCCCGGACTTCAACAGGAATCATTGAGTGAAGCTATTGTCAGTGTTCATGACAATTCAACTGATACACTTAAGTGTTCAGTTGTCTTGCATGCATTCTTTACATTGAGGGATGAAAGTGGTTAGGGTTACGGTCAGACAGGTACATATGAAGGTAGTAATGGACTAGTGTGAGAATGTTACTATAAAAGAGTGGGAGAAAGCCATGGACAATATCATTCTTAAAAGGTACATAATGTATCTTGTGCAGAATTATAATTAAACGTTTATTTCGGAAGACAGCTCCATCTTCACAAGCCTCTGCCAAGCTTGTACATAGTTAATAGTGTGATAAAAAGAAAGATAGAGCTTGTCTTGACCACACCAATAGTATTACTTTCATTATTTGAAAAAATATCAACAATATTTCATTAATCCTAAGAATTTAAAAATATTTACAAATTTAAAATTGATTTGTGGTTAGTTAACCACTTAACACACGCCCCTGTTTTTTATGTTGTTAGCCTAAACGACATGCCCAAGTTGTGAGCAGCACAGATCCCACATAGTTTGAGACTCAGAGATGTCTCTGGTATCATTGGAAAGGAAACACTCTCAGGATTCTTGTAAAAGTGTCTGTGTGATTCTGTGACTTACTGACAAAGAGTGGCAGAGGTTACAATGATGGGGTTGTTTACTCGCCCATAGGTTTGTCTTTACAATGACATGTGTACAGACATTCAGGGACCTCTCAGCGGGATATAGACACAATGAGGCCACAGCCAGAGGTCTTGGCTTCATGCAGTCCAAATTTGGAGTCAAAAGACCAAAAGATGAATTTTTCAGAATTATTTTTCAACAGGTATGTCCATGCATTTTCCTTAGGTCCTTTTTGGAGACTCCAAATGGACACTTGGTTACCAAAGCTGTATAACCACAATCAAACACCTATAACTTCACATCCCCTTTGCCTACAATCAAAATCTTGGTCTCTAATGAAAGCTGACGCCATATTATTATTATTATTAATATTATTATTATTATCATTATTACATATAACCATATTTTTTTGCCTACAATCAAAATCTTGGTCTCTAATGAAAGCTGACGCCATATTATTATTATTATTATTATTACATATAACCATATTTTTTTGTTTGGCCATATCTATCTATCTATCTATCTATCTGTTTATTTTGGTATAAGTCATATGTCAAGTCGAAGAAGAACCAACCGTGTACCAAAATGCCGAGTGCGTAATGATATATGGGCTGTGTCCCAATCTGGTCCCAATTGCGAGGCTGCATCCTCGAATTACGCGGCCTTTGCGGCCTTCGAAGGATGCAGCCTTCTGAGGAACCTCCGAAGGCTGCATCAACCGTTGTTAAATGAGACGGTCTAGCCTTCGAGGCATTTCCTGGTTGCGTCACCAGCTGTTCCCGCCCATAAGACGAGAAAGACGCCACGACCGAAAAGACGGTGAAAAAGCTGACAAAATTATAAGAGAGAAGAAAGGAGAAGAAAGAAGGAAAACACACAAGAAAGAAAGAAAGAAAGAAAGAAAGAAAGAAAGAAGAAGAAAGAAGGAAAACACACAAGAGAAGGAATAATAAAATAATAATAATCTGTAAATAGTTATTCCTGATGTAATTTTTGTAAATAGTTAAATGTTTCGTCACTTGATAATAAAAGAAAATATTTAATCCCTTGTTCTTCCTGAACAGTAGCACTTTATGCCGTTTGTTAACCCTGTTATAAATCGTACTTAAGTTGTAAATACTAAATGGAATAGACAACGTGTAACAATTGACAATATTTTTTATTTTATAACATTAACATAAAATCACCACTTCTTTTTCGCCTGGTGGGGCTGGACCTTCCCCTCCATGCCCATCTTTTCCAGTATTGTTCTAAACACAGAGGGAAGCAAGAGAAAAGGTAAACACAGGGATGCTATGTTAACAGACAAAAGGGTTCTAATATAGCACAAAATTATCATAATAATGAAGTATAACATATAATAGTGACAATCCCAAACGTAGCTCTTTATTAAAATCTAAATTTGTTCATCTTAGTCTATATATATATGTGTGTGTATATATGTATATATATAAATATAAGTAAATATATATATATAAGTAAATATATATATATAAAAATAAGTCAAGTAATAAAATATAAGTAATTAGTAAAAGTATAAAAGTATAAGTAGTAATAGGTACAAATAATTAAATAAAACAAACCAATACTTACACTTGAATGAAAACCTGTTGGTGTCGCCATTGTTGTGTTTTCGCGGCACTGAACAGCGCCGCGCAAAGGATCTTGGGATCTGGGAGGCCGCGAAGGATAGTAGCGGTGCATCCTCGAAAAAGAGGGAAAAGAAGGCCGCATTTCAAGGCTGCATTTGAAGGAGTCTTCGAATTGGGACAGCCTTCGCGCGGCGTTGTGACGTAATCGGCCTCTAAATGCGCACTTCGAGGATGCAGCCTCGCAATTGGGACCAGATTGGGACACAGCCATGGTTCAACTCTTTTACGCACAGGGCGCACGCCGGTTACGCTTGAGTTTGTTTATGGAGAGCCAAACTTGGTAGCTTAGTGTCATACACCGTTGGAAACTTCAGACTATTGGCTAAAAGGTTATCAACTTCATTTCACCGAATATTTCCATAGGCTAGAACAGCAGTCAATCAAAGCCATGTCGTCATTGTTGTCGGTCACATGTCCTCATTGGCTTTGGAGACATGTACTGCCTAATCCTAAACACCGATTGGCTGGTGTGTGGTGTCGTCAGAAGCAGAAGAGGCTCACGGTCGTAAACATCTAGTCACGTGTACTCTGAGATGGACGTGCAGGTCAGGAAATGACGTAAACGGACCGTATATGCTTTGTTATTTGTGTTATTACATTACGTGTTGGACTAAATACATGTTGACATATTGAGGAAAGTATTCCGGTTTTATGGAAACGGATTTCATATTTCACAAGAATGGATGCTTGGCGAGCTGTACAGAAAGTCCTGAGTCATAAGATGATCGTTGTGGATAAAGGGAAGACTTTGAAGGTATGTAGCATTATAGCTTTTCTTACTGAGCTCAGGGGCTAGCCGAGCTAACCGCTAATACTATTACGGCTGTGAGCAACCATATAAATCGTGAGTGGTCTTGAATGAATCAGAACAATCTAAACTTTCTAACAATGTACGGCATGAATATATATGTTTAAGGGTTGGTGTTTAAAACATTCAGAAGAACGTGTCGCTACCTCCTAACATCCGTCCCGTCCCGTGAACGGAACAGCGTGCGTTAAGAGGTTAAATGACCATTTTTTACACCATTCAGATAAATGCAGCCCCCCGCCCCCCTCTCTTTTTTTATTAGAACAATAGCTAATGAATGAAAGGTGAATGAAATTTTGGTCATATCACCCAACCCTAGTTCAACTCCAATATTATTTATTTTTTTATATACAGCTTTGTATATTATCTTTATAACCAGGCCAACAAGGGGGGACACTGGTGTGGGTACCAGACTGGCACAATCAGTTGTCCCGAGCCCTGGGCCTGGATCATCAAACATCAATTGCACAGAAAAGAAAAGAAAAGAAAAGAAAAGAAAAAAGAAAAAGAGAAGATGATTATAGACGTCCAAAGTATGACAATTAAATATATAGTAGTCACTAACATTTCCAGCCTTCAACCTGCTTTAACTTTAATGTCTATGAATTTGTATAAAAGCCTGACACAACACGTCCTCTTTGAGAGAAACTGTCGAGTCTGGTAGCTGCGTCACAGAGGAGGAACAATAGAGAGGAGGAGAGATAGAGAGGAGGAGCGATAGAGAGGAGGAGGGAGCCAGCCTTTAGATGAGAGGGAGGGAGATAGGATCCCAACTGGGCTTGAGATCATCTTGTCTCGGGCACAGGCAAGACTATCAGATGGCTTCTTTATAACTATAAGGAAGTATTAAACATGTTCATGAAAACTCAAATCAAATGAAGTGATAAGACGAATCAAAGACACGAGGAGAGAGAGAGCAGCAAGTGGAGGTGTTGCTTTGGACATTATTACTGAGGTAAACACAATTAAATTCAAGTTTAATAATGAACGCAAACTTAAACTCTCATTCCAGTACTTATCTGATATTATGTTTACTAGGCTAATCAACATCTAACTGCTTCAGCGTAATCAATTTTATATTCTATGTTGTAACTATATAAATCAAAGACTCAAACATCAATGGGTGTGGTGTGAAGCAATTGTTCCAGGAAATGAAGCGCAGGGTCAGATGAACAGTCGGTTACATACTACATACTACATATCATTGTCACTAAGCAGTGCAGTGTTCATTACTCTGTTCATCATCCAACAGGAGAGATGGTCTGCAGTTGAAAACCAGCGTGAAGAAGAGTCTAAGGACTTCAGTAGGTGAGAAATTCACTTTTTATGTAAAATGTATTCCTCTAAATCTCATATTTTGTATAATAGCTGTATTTGATGAGTCACCTGTTGTTGGAAGCATTCATATGTAACCTGGACACCACCTTCTTGGTTCTCTGCCAAAAGCTTTTGGTAGGAAATGACTATGAGTGGGTGAAATGTAGGTAGATGGGCTACTATTTGTTGGTTTAAGAAGCAGTTCATCCAAAAAACCAAACAAACAACAATTTGTAACTTATTTCATTATATTAAGGCAGGAGTTTACACATCAGCAGTGACAGTAATAAGGTCATGCTGTGACTCGTCCAGGTGTCCACATAAAACAGTTGTATAAAAATGCTGACATTCTACCGCATCCATTATATCCAGCTGTCACTGACAAGTACAAACTGGTATGAGGTATGAGTGTTTTTCATGAGAGGATTTTATAAGGCTGTCATTGAGAAGATATTTCAATTGATTAAAAACACATTAAAACACTGATGGAACGTAATAATGGTGTAATAAGTTTGACCTTCTGAATACAAATTGTGGGAAGAAAAAGCTGCAGAAAAATTACCCACTTCATTTTTCTGGATAATGTCAAAGAGGCCTGGTTGACTTTCACTATTAAAGAGTCCATAAAATCCACAAGAATATCCTCAATGAGAGATTGTTTTACTCCCTTTTTTTTTGGGCAGTCAGCTTTTTGTGTGAAGACCCCAACTCAGTGGAATGCCCTACCTGATGCCATTAAGAACTGCAGCTCCAGTTGCAGATTTAAAATGAACTTGAAGACACTATTAAACATTTAAAACACTGCTCCTCTGTGTGTGTGCGCGTGCACGTGTAATATACAATATATGTTTGTTTTACTTGTGACCTGCCAAGGGACTGCAGATGTGAATCAGCTTTAAGCTAACTCTAGTACAATACATCAAATTACAACACTTTGTAATGACCTTGACCCAGACAGAGAGGACTCAAATGCACTTCTCAAAGAAGTTTAATAAGAACAAAAAATGCCCCCAAGGAGGATGAAAAAACAACAAAAAACACTCACTAGGAGGAGAGAATAATACTCAAAGAACAAAACTCAAAACTTGACTTTCTACACTCCAAAAACAGAACTCAAAACTTGGCTTTCTAATGCTGTATGACTGGAACTACTACTGTGTTTCCCTACTGAGGTAGGGGAACACAGGTGGAACCAATTAGAGGCGGGGTTAACAATCACAATGGAGGGAAAGCACACAAAGGGGGGAAGTCAGGTTCTGAAACGAGAGGGGAAAAGGTGAGTACAAAATAAAACAGGAAGTGCATGACAGGACTGGACATGAGTGACTTGACTAAACAGAAACATACAGGACCCACATATGAACTAAACTAGACATGAACTAAACTAGACATGATCTGACATCACCATAATTAACAAATTTGACGAGACATAACACACTTATGTTTAATATTGTACACGGTCCTTTACAAATAAATATAATATATATACACACACAAATATGAAAAGTAGCTGCTTTGCATCAGATATAAAAAGTATAAACTATAAAAAAAATAAGCTTATCATCAAGTCAAATTGAAATGACATAAGGACCATATCATGCTGGATGACAGCAGGTCTATGTCAGTTCACAATTTGTTGTTGTTTTTGGCTTTTGGCAAGGGATTTACATTTAAATACCATGGCCTGTGAAAAAATGTTAGCTTTTTGTACAGGAACAGAGCCAGCTTCCCTATAATCAGCAGAACACTTTTAAAACCTTGGACTCCATTTATCATTCAGCTATCAGATTTATCACTGGTTATAGTTATCATACTCATCATTGTATTCTGTATAATAAGATTGGGTGGTCTTCTCTGGCAGAGAGATGTGAGTTGCACTGACATCTGTTTCTATATATAGCCATAATTGGAGACTGTCCACATTACATCACTTACATCACATCAAATGACTGACTTACACTTAAAGTGCATAAAGTTCGGACAGAACTTGGCTAACCATGAGTAAGTTTAGGACTTTGGGGACCAAACAGGTCACCACAAAATGATTTGACTGGTTTACTTTTTTTTCTTTTCTAATGAAAATTGTTCTTAAACTGTTTGATTAAATTCAAATTATTGTCACACTGTAATCTCTGATGACTGTATTTACTAAAGCCCAACTAACAGCAGATTGAACAGATTTGAAAGCAATACCGATTTTAGAGTGGAAAAATTCACTGATAACATATATATATAATGAATTTTTGAACTGGAATGAAAATAGATTTTTTTATGTGGATTGTTCATTGATTTTGCTCTGATATAAGGCTGCTATATTAAACAACAAATTAATTATATTTAACATTGCTAAGCATTTCTAGAAAGAACATTGAGAAAATAAAGAATAAATAAAAATAGCAAAATAAAAATCAGTACTGTACCATATCAGTCGTTATTTCAACTGTTATTTAAATAAATAAATATCAATATTTCATGGTTCATGTTCATGCCATTAGTTACAAGCAAAAACGCTCTATTTTAGTCAATGTGTCAGCTTCTATTTTTGCCGGACGTCAATTCAGCACAGAGCAGATCGTGCGGGACAGGAAATCGTGTACAAAATACAAAATAAAACACTGGGTTAACTTTCAAAATAAAATGCACCGTGTTTACGGCCGATCATATTTCCCTCACTACAGGTCTGAAGTACAGGTCCGAGGTTTAGATATAAAGTTTATTGTGACTTTGATAATGTGACACAAAAGAAATTGCAATTACATATCACTTTCACCTACACAGGACACACAGCTAAGTAGTTAGCTTTCTATTCGCCCTTTATTTTTTAATTTTACATCAATTTCCATATTGTGTAAAGGACCGGAAAATAAATTCAGTGTGCTCTGCACGCACACATGCTGCCCTTTTCTGAGTTTGAGCCCCCGCCCCTCTATAATCATGTGCACGTCCCTGAGCCAGTCCACTGAGTCCGAAGAAGTGGGACGTGGCGGTCAATGCCGCTTCATTTATGGAGCTAGCTGGCAAGCCATCACTAGCCTCCAGCGGAATGCTAGCTTTTGCCTGGGTAGCCTGGGTTTGAGTAAAAAACATTCATTTTAGCTTTACCCTCATCCTGCTTCTTTCTTTCCTTCCTCTTTTGCGCGCTGCTTTTTTGTTTGGGCTTGCTAAACATGATACTACCTTTTTTCTAGACAACTTTCATCCACTTGCTTTGTTTTCCTGCTGAAAGGAGAAACAACTACATCACGTCATCACAACTCATCATGACAGACAGCTATCAAGGTGATTGGACAAATTATAATTTCCTCCTCCCATACCAGCCACTCAGCTAGCCTACCTTACTGACCCGCTCCGAGCTATTTCATTCACAAAAACAATACAGCTGCTGGACATTTTCTTTATTTTTCTGCCTTCCTGGGCCCCTGATGGCGTCTGGGCCCCGGTGCAGTTGCACCAGTTGCACCGTCGATATTTACACCACTGCATAGAGTACATAAAATAAACACATTCATTCCATTACACATAGACATATGTCCAGGAGATGGACACAGCATCACATGTACCCCCTCCCTCCCAGCCCCCACACATATGCATGCATATCAGGTATAAGGCAGAAAGCACCAATTCCAGCCCATTCACAGTGCTCTTAGCCACCTCCCTTTCATGAATGAAGAGAGGGAGCGCTGACAGTAAGAAAGCCGGGAAATCAGATCAATCAGTCGTCAACAGACCTCACCGAAGACTTGGGACTCGAAGTTCCACCCCTGGTCACTGTGGAGCTTGGCAGGGGCCCGAAACGGGAAAACATATCCTCCGCCAACCTCTCTGCTGTTGTGGTGGCGCTCTGACCTGGCACCGCATATGCCTCGGGCCACTTCATGAAGTAGTCCATGGCCACGAGGACTAGGCCTGTCGCGATATTCAATAAATCAATTAATCGCACGATAATTAAAATTAGGTCGATAATTTTTCTGGCAGCGATAAATGCCATTTGCATGCTTGTTTGTTTTCCTCTCTCTCTCTCTCTCTCGGGTCCTTAGAGTAACGATGAGTGAACCCTCATGTCAGTCACTTGTCAGTCGCATGGTGTGTGGGGAGGCGGGACTCCTGGCGTAGCCTACCACAGAGTGCAGCTAAAGAGCCGTGTGAGAAGTACACCGGGAGGCACTAGGCAGAGAAAGCTAGTTGCTAGTTCGAGAACGGCTAATAAAGACAAAAAAGATGGAATTGGTTTCTAAGCCAAACGCAACAGCTGCAGTGTGGGAGCATTTCGGATTTAAACAGAATGCCCGTGGTGAACCACTGAATGTGAGCGAGTCGGTGTGTCGCATTTGTTGGAAAACAGTCGCAATTAAAAGCGGCAACACAACAAACATGCATATGCATCTAAAACACAATCATCCGCTGCAGTTTTCCCAGTTGGGGAAAAAAAATACAACAAGTGGGCCGTCTTCCTCTTCCCGACAGAGCACAGTCACTGGGGCGTTTAGTCGACAAACAAAGTACAAACAGGACAGTACGAAATGGTGTACACTCACAGACAGTGTAGTTCGCTTCATTGCTAAAGAGATGCAGCCCTTTAGCATCGTCGAAAAGCCAGCATTTCAACGAATGCTGCAAACATTTGACAGACAGTATGAATTGCCTGGGAGAACATACGTGTCACAAACGGCAATTCCACAACTGTACAACAGCGTGAAAAACGACATACTTAAGGAGATCAAAGACATCCAATTTTACTCTGCCACTACAGATATGTGGTCAAGTTCAAACATGACCCCGTATATGAGCTTGACTATACACTACATTACTGCTGACTGGACTCTGCAGTCCAAGTGTTTAGAGACCAGATATGTCCCAGATAACCATACTGCTGACACCCTGGAAGAAAACCTGAAGTCTGCTTTAGCAGACTGGGGACTGGATGAGCACAAACTAGTCTGCATCACTACAGACAATGGTGCTAACATTGTTGCTGCAATAAGAAATCTTGGCTGGCCATGGCTTAATTGCTTTGGCCACAACCTCCATCTCGCTGTGTCCCATGGTCTGGACAGCAACAAAGATCGGACAGCTCGTGCCATAGGACTCTGTAAAAGTTTGGTCAACGCATTCAACCTGAGCTGGCTTAAGAGGAGAGACCTGAGGAAGGCACAGAGTGAGGCCAATCTCCCCCAGCACAGTCTAATACTGGTGAGTGATGTTATTTAAATTCATTGATAGTTTAATTTGTAGCACAACATATTTAAAGAGTTTTTATTTTTTATTTCATAGTAGCCTATAGACCTGTAGAATAACCGGTAGTAGGGTTGGTCCTATCGGCGGGTGACCATCGGCGATTGCACGCATTATTCCCAATCCAACCATTTTTTGTGTATTATTTTGTCATTATTAAGGCAAAATAACTCAATTTATGTCCATGGACATTATAATGAATAGGCTATAGGGTTAATATTAATTTGCATCCAGCGTGCTGCGTTGACTTCATTACATCTGCTGCACCGCTGCTACCACAATTATGAAACGCTAAGTTTATACAGTCTGTGACTGTGACCCTCATAAAAATAATATTTTACAAATCTACATTATATAAACTAACGAAATTCGTTAAAGTAAGTCATTTGGCGACTTCTAAGTCATTAAAGTCTTAATTTTAATGGAGTAATCTACCTCGTTCGCACCTGTCATTGTACGTCTTGCTTTGAATTAAAACCTACTGAGCGAACTCTCCCGTTCTCTCCTATGAACGGGTCGGACAACAACGTGTATCAAACATGAAGCAAAGTGAAAACATAATAAAGTACGTGATCGGCCATCACGATGTTTTGCTTTCAACATCGGCTATTTCCTACACATCGCCCAACCCTAACCGGTAGTAGTCTTGTAGTATGCACTAGCATATAAACATAATATAACATACAAACAATTAATAATGATAAATAATGGAAACGTAAAAAGTAGTATTTGTTTAAGAATGTTGATATAAACTAACTAATGAACAAGATCAATATTATCTTTCTCACAGGATGTTGTCACACGATGGGGCACTAAGCAGAAGATGGTAGAGAGGGTGCTGGAGCAACTCCCAGCCATAAGACGTGTCCTGGTTGAAGACAGAAAACATGGCCACCTCAACCCAACCTGGCAGGATGTTTCTGTGTTGGAATCCATCAACGCAGCAATGAAACCACTGGCTGACTTCACAGACATACTCTCAGGGGAAAAATACGTCACAGTGTCCTCAGTTAAGCCTGTGCTGGACCTGATTAAAGACGACCTTCTCTCTCCAGGCCCTGATGATACTGCACTGACAGCCAGTATTAAACAAAACATGTGCAGGGTACTGACTGAAAAATACAGCTCACCTGCAATTCAAGTCCTCCTTAGAAAGGCCACCATCTTGGATCCCAGATATCGTGGCAGCATGGAGGAGGCAGGTGCATTGGATGATGCCAAACATCAGCTTGTGGAAGAGCTACTGGACTTAGTACCAGAAGGAGAAGGTACTAGTGGTGAGAGCTGCAGCACAGCCGCTGAAGGAAACAAGGATGAACCTACTGCTGCTGCACCCACCAAGAAGAAGAGGCTGAGTGACCTTCTTCAAAACAGAAGAGCTCATCTCACAAGTCAGGCCCAGGCTGCATTTCCCAAAAGAGTGCTGGCTGATGCAGAGCTGACCAAGTTCCTCCAAGAAGATGCACTTGATGCATCTTGTGATCCCTTGATGTGGTGGCGTGACAATCAAAAAAGATATCCTTTGATGGCCAAGTTGGCCCAAAAATACATGTGCATTTGTGCAACAAGCACCAGCTCAGAGAGAATGTTTAGTACAGCTGGCAACATTGCTACTCCTGAGAGATCCTGTCTGAAGCCACACAAAGTGAACATGTTGGTATTTCTTGCTCGGAATCTGCCATAAAATCTCTCTCTGAGAAATTATTTCTAGGCATCTGAGGCATCTGTTTCATAACTTGTTAAGGTCCTGGCAGTTTTATTCCGGTTCATTTTTTGTTAACAGAGACTGAGAGTCCATTTTATTTATTGTTTTTGGTTGTTTGTTAATTTATTGTGTTCTAGTGTTAAATATTCTTTAAAAATAAAAGTTGATTTATCTTTGAAAAGGTGTACCTGCATTATTATACCATTATCATTGTATTAGATGAAAATTGTCTCAGAACGACAATATTATCGTTTATCGCGATAATTTTTGAGACAATTTATCGTCCAGCAAAATTTGTTATCGTGACAGGCCTAACGAGGACATATCGGTTGCCGGAGACGGTGACCGGGAAGTGCCCAAGGACGTCCACTCCTACTTGCTCCATCGGGGCCCCCACCAAAAACTGCTGCAGTGGGGCATGGGAGTGCCGAGTTGGTCCTTTCTGGGCGGTACAGGAGTCACAGCAGTGCACGTGCAGCTCCACATCTCGCTGGCAGCCAGGCCAGTAGAACCGCCCCCTGAGGCGCTTGAGGGTCTTGGCGTTCCTTTAGTGCCCTGCCCCCACCAAGCCGTGGACGTCTGGAAAACCTGCAGGCGGAGTGCCCGGGGCACTGATAGCTGCAGGAGGTCATTTACCCGTCCGGGGGCCTGCAATCTCCGGTAAACCAACCCGTCGTGGAGCTCAAAGTTGCCCCATTGGGAAGTTACCCCATTGGGAGTGGTAGGCCTTCACTTCAGACCCCAGTGCTGACACCTCTGTCCATGCAGGGCGCTGCCCCAACTCGAACCAGCCTTTCAGCAGCGCCAGGGTGGCGTCTGCCTCCTGCTGTTGCCTCAGCTGCTGAGTAGTCATTGGGAGCCATCCCTCCTCATTGGTAGTGAGGTCGACAGTCACCACCACTGCTGTCAACTGGCCCCATTCTTCCTGCCGCTCACAGTAACGACACTCCAATGCTGCACAGGTGCGTCTGGAGAGTGCTTCGTCTCTCACAGCGAAGATGTCCATGTAGTCCTCGAGGAGTTGTTTCAGCTGGCATTGCTGTGGGTTGAGACCATCTCAAGTTCTGTATGGCCTCAGTCGTCTTGGCAGAGAGAGGGACAGCAGGCTCTGGAGTAGAGGCTGCGGCAGACTGTGGCTGTGCAGGGATGCTGGTGGGTGTGCTGGCAGGTGTGCTGGCAGATGGTGAAACACAGTGGCTTGGTGCCTGCAGAGCAGCCGCTGCTTGGTGACTGGTACGTTGATCGTTGGGCTGCTTCTTCTTCCGCCGGCCAGACTGGGTCTCTATGCCAAGGGTGATAGTTGCCTTTGACACATCAACAAGGGCTCTCCAACGTTTCAGCAAGTCCAGGCCAATGATACACGGGTCTTGGATGTTGGTGAGCCAGAATTTGTGCACCAGCACATGGCCTCCAGCCTGGATTCTCAGTCCCTTCTTTCCTCGCTTTTTCTCCTATCACTGTCATCAGTTGGGTGCTAGTTGGGGACCATGCCTTTGAGAGTAGGCCAATGGTGTTTGGGAGGATGCCAGGTCGCACCAGGGAAATGGTAGACCCCGTATCTACCAGGGCCCAGCAGGGTTGGCCATCAAGTTGGCAAATCAGATACAGTTCTCTGGTGTGACCCAAGCAGCTGGCCAGTGTGTACCGGCCTCGGAGGGGGGTTGAAGACTGGAGTGGTGGCCCCCTCACTAGACCACTCCGCTGTCGTTTCCCGCAGGCTGGATGGATCTGGTCTTTGGTGCAGGGGCTGGGCAGTTTCGAGCAACATGGCCAGGCTCATCGCATCGCTAACAGCAGTCTGTTTGATGAGGTGGATGGTGCCTGGAAGATGGAGGCCATCGCTGAGACTGTCGTGGTGAAGGCTGGACTTGGCAGACCTCTTCAGCATCCTCCTCTTCCTCATCTTAGTTGGCCATCCTGATGTGTGGTTGCAGCGTGTAGAGAGCACCGCCACAGCCGGTTCAGCTTCACAAAGAGCCTCACAGAGACTTGGGCATGGCAAGGCGAACATGCTGGCACAACCTCTCTGATGTGAGCCCCCGCAGGACGCATGGAGGGCCAGCTCCTCTTGGGCAGTTGTGTGGAACTCTCCCTCTCGGCGGTGACAGCTGGCTAGCTGCTCCCCACTCTGGTCAGTAAAGAGTCTCTGCCCAAATCGCCTCTGTAGTGTCATGGTCAAGGCTTGGAGGCCTCGTTGCTCTGTTGGGGCAATGTCGAGGAGCACCTGCAAAGCCTTTCCTTCCAATACCAGGGGCAGGTGGGTGGCAGCTTCTTCGTTGCTCCAGCTGCTAGTTGGACTTGAGAGAGGTATGGCTCCAGTGGTGTCACCCCGTTCTACTTAGGAAGCTTGGCTGGTGTCCGAGGCATGGCTGCAGGGTGCGACGGCCTGGGTGTGGTTACCAGTGGTGGTGGCTCATTGGCAGCAGTGGCAGCGAGGGATTGTTGATGTGCAGCGTCTGTAGCAAGCAGCAGGGTGTCACCAGCAGTAGCCCTCCTGACCACTAGGAGGCGGTCAGAGGCAGCAGGCAGCAGGAATTCTTCTGTAGTAGCACTCCCAACCTCTAAGGAGTGATAAAGCCGTGGTACACTGGAACCATCAGGGTGAGCTGGAAAATGTTCATCTTCAGCAGGCCTTGTCTATCATTGTTCCAGGCTTTCCAAAAGCTTAAAGTTCTGCTCAATGGCTTGCTCTAATTCCTCAATCTGTCTCTCCATTCTTCCCTTTTATAATCCCACTTCTGACATGTGGTAGAATGTAAAGAGAGGCAGATTTCTGAATTCTACAACTCCTGCGTCCCTTACACCACACAACCACAGGAGGTGCTATTTAACATCAGAAATGACAACAACCGTATATGAATACTGGCCAGATGTTATCAAACACACCAGTCGCAGTGGCTACACTGCTAATTAAAGTTAACATCAAACTTAACACTATTTATGGCCATATAACCTGGAAACTCACATAACACAATTAAACATGTACACACAACATCACTAAAACATGGCTTTAACCTCAAACATTAACAGTCCCATGAGCCTTTGTGCTAACCAGCTCAAATTGTCCCAGTCAGAGTGACTGCTCCCCCCTCTGGTCACTACAATATGTTTATATGTAATTAACTAGATGAACTTAGATAATAACTTCTGCTTTCTTTGTTTCACAGCCGAAATATTGGCATTGGCCTTTTTTGATTGCCTGATTGGAACATTAACCTCTTAACGCACGCTGTTCCGTCCATGGGACGGGACGGATGCTAGGAGGTAGCCACATGTTCTTCTGAATGTTTTAAATACCAACCCTTAAACATATATACTCATGCCGTACATTGTTGGTAAGCTTAGATTGTTCCGATTCATTCAAGACCACTCACGACTTATATGGTTGCTCACAGCCGTAATAGTATTAGCGGTTAGCACGGCTAGCCACTCAGCTAAGTGAGAAAAGCTATAATGCCTACATACCTTCAAAGTCTTCCCTTTATCCACAACGATCATCTTATGACTCAGGACTTTTTGTACAGCTCGCCAAATATTCATTCTTGTGAAATATGAAATCCGTTTCCATAAAACCGGAATACTTTCCTCAATATGTCAACATGTATTTAGTCCAAAACGTAATAACACAAATAACAAACCATATACAGTCCGTTTACGTCATTTCCTGACCTGCACGTCCATCTCAGAGTACACGTGACTAGATGTTTACGACCGTGAGCCTCTCTTGCTTCTGACGACACCACACACAAGCCAATCAGTGCTTAGGATCAGGCCGTACATGTCTCTAAAGCCAATGAGGACATGTGACCGACAACAATGACGACATGGCTTTGATTGACAGCTGTTCCAGCCTATGGAAATATTCGATGAAATTAAGTTGATAACCTTTTAGCCAATAGTCTGAGGTTTCCAACGGTGTATGACACTAAACTATCAAGTTTGGCTCTCCATAAACAAACTCCAAGCATAACCGGCGTGCGCCCGGTGCGTAAAAGAGTTGAACCATATATCATTACGCACTCGGCATTTTGGTACACTGTTGGTTCTTCTTCGACTTGACATATGACTTATAGCAAAATAAACAGATAGATAGACAGATAGATAGATAGATAGATAGATAGATAGATAGATAGATAGATAGATAGGTAGATATGGGCAAACAAAAAAATATGGTTATCTATAATAATATAATATATAATAATAATAACAATATGGTGTCAGCTTTCATTAGAGACCAAGATTTTGATTGTAGGCAAAGGGGTTGTGAAGTTATAGGTGTTTGATTGTGGTTATACAGCTTTGGTAACCAAGTGTCCATTTGGAGTCTCCAAATTTGCTCAATTTTGCTCATTTGCATAAAGTTTGACTTGTGATAATGCAAATTCTGATACAGCGCATGGTTTGTCCACTCACCATTAAGTATCCATCATGCATCACACAGCCAAAGCTAAATAATTTCCAATGCAAAAAAATTCAAATGAAATTTCTCATGTCTGATAGCACACTACTGGTCCTAACAATAGGGCAAAATGTAATTTAGCATGTATACTGTGCTTCTATGGATATGCTTACTCAACTATTCATACATGTTCATTTTGCTGTATTGTGTACTGTAACTCACCACTGCAGTTGAACTAAATTTATTTTAATTATTCATGAACTAATTTAAAATCTTTACGTATCAATTATCATTAAAAAGGACATTTTAATATTCCTGAAAAGCCAACCTGGGTCACTGACATTTCTGACTTTTATTTGTTTTGTTTATTTTAGTTTGCCATCTTCTTTCTTATGGCAATACGTCTTACTGTTCCTTTCACTATTTTGATCTGTGACTCATCTGTTTCATTTTTAGTTGATCCAATATGAAACGCTCAACAACAAAGCCACCACCTGATATTGAAAAATGGACGAAAGAAGATGTCCACCAGTGGTTGATGACACAGGTCAAGGTTCATGAGTCTTGTGCAGACCGGTTCTTTGAAGAAGAAGTGTCTGGAGATGATTTATGTCACTTTAAAAAGACAGATATAGTAGACTTGGGAATAAAACACGGGCCTGCAGTCAAAATTACATCTTATCTAGAAAGGTTGAAGGAAGGATCACAACATGCTTCACAGTTCCCAGCATACGTGGAAAACTGGACAAAAGAGCAGGTGAACCAGTGGTTACTACAGCATGTGAAGACATATCGCAAATATGCAGAACGCCTCCAAGAGGAAGATGTGTCTGGAGATTGCCTTGTTTGCTTTAAAAAACAAGATCTTCTGGATCTGGATGTGAAAAGTGGTCCTGCTGTAAAGATTCTGGCAAAACTTCATCTGTTGAATGAGAAACCAGAGCCGACACTGCAACCCATCCCTCACACCAGCACAGACCAACAAGCAACTCCGAAACCCATTAAACCTGAAGAAAGTCTGGCTAAGGCAATCACAATCCAGCAAGCTGACGGAAAAATATCTGAAAAGAAGGAAATTCAGCAACCAAAGGCATGGGACTTGAGGACCGAGAGGGAAGAAACTGTGGCGGTAAAACTATTGATTTGTATTAAATACAGTAAAATTACGAAGACAAAAAAAAAAATTATATTTTTGGTAATGTTAATACTAAATAATTGACATTTCTTTCTCATTGCAGACCGCAACCCTACCTGACATACCCAAGATCACTGTGGCGATTCAGAGAACCCTAGACGACCTTTTAAAAGAAGACCTAAAATTGTTTCAATTCCACTTACTAGAATACACCAAATCAAAGCGCAAACCTATTCCTCGGGGTAAACTGGAAGGCAAGGACACCATGGACACTGCGAAGTTATTAACTGAAAACTATGGAAGCAATGAGGCCTTACAGGTCACACTGGACATTCTGGAAAAACTCCCTCGCCGTGACCTTGTTTGTTATTTGAAAGAGAACATGGGTAAGAAAACATAAATGTAAAAAAATAATGAAGTTCATAACTTGGCCTTCAATTTCGTTAATTGTAGTTTATACTCTGCATTAGTTTGTGATGTTATCTATCCTTTAATGTTGACACATAAAATCTTACCTAATTTGAAGTTAAAACATGTTGATGCTGAAGAGAACCTTTAATTTTGAGTTTTCAAATGAGAGTAGAATAGAACATAGAATATTTCAATAAGTTACTTATATATAACACTGTGTCCTTACAGCAAGTGAGCAGACTATTACTTTGCATCGCATAACATAGGATGTTCTCTGTCCACACTGAATCTGATAAATATGCTCTTCTGTTATGTCGCATAAACAAACCCAAACCTGTCAGCACTGCACTCCAGATCAGACTGGCCATATACTGCCTTTTTTTAGTTGTAGTGAAATGAGGAGGTATTGTAGTGATGACTCCACATTTTAAGTAAATGAACTAGCTTTTCCTTTTTCTCACCTATCATGCACTTTCAATGTGGGAAACAGGAGGTAAACAAGAACAAGTCAAAATTTCAGCTCAAAATGGTAAGCTATATCACGCTTCACAGTGCTGTACCATTCACACCAAGTTAGGATGCTCCAACCAATTTGTTGCCGATATTCAATTTGTCACATTCAGTTAGGACACAGTGTAACTAACATGACTGGTGATATTCCATATTTTTTTACTGTCATCAAATCCTATTAAGAGACCAAACCCGCTGAAACTATACACCGGTCCTATTAACAAGAATTGCCAGTGTATGCAAAGCTGATACACAAAATAAACTATTAAAAAAACACGAGTCACATTGCTGCACTATGTGACATGTTCCTTCATAAACATGAACACACATTATAGTTACTTTGACTCCATCACACACACATTCCTGTTGCCAGAGATACTCACTAGAGTACTTTAGCGGTAGATGGATTCATCTACCGCTAAAAACAGTTCCAAACAAATTAACCATTTTTTGTTTGTTAAAAACTACAGTGACCAGCAGGAAATAGCTGAGTCTGCTTTAAAAATGTATCTATATATTTGAAAGCTATTTCACATTTATTTCATTAGTGGGAACCAGTGAGCATGGAGCTTAGAGACTGACAGGCAAGATGTGGAAGTCAGAAAGTATTGAGAGATGGACTAACACATCCTGGATTTTGTTTTTTCTTGGGATTTTCTGACAATAAGAAAATTATAGAACAACATCAACCTTAACCTTGAAAGTTCAAATGAGGAATGTTGTGTCTACTTAATAATGTACTTATTTTACTGTTCATATAGGTCAACTGAAGCAGCAGTGTCTTTCAAAAGAAGCTCTGAAGAAAGAAGCTAACCAGGGTGACAAACTTAAGAACTTGTTGACTTGTGGTGGGAACTCACTGGACAACTATGACAGATTTGTTGTTGTTGTAAACAAAAGCAGTCCAGACCAAGTGCAGAACCTCCAGTTTCTGAGTAAGTTGAAATTGTTCTGTGTGTTAGACTTTGACCCTGAATCTGCTGCTAAAGGTGGACTGTGTCATTCATACAGTGAATCAAGAGTCGCTAATAAACACACCCCATCACAATATCAAGGGCAGACTGAAACAGTGATAAAGAATCTTAACCTCTGCAAACAGACCAGTTGGGTCTTCTGCAATGGCAGACATGACCTCGACAGTGACTCAAACAGAGAGTTAGATTATAAGAACTGGATGAGGAGATCTTGCAGAGATGTAGAGCAGTTGATTTCATTCATTTGCAACCCTGAAGTTCTGGTCCATGGAAGAAGTCTCATCATCTTCCTCCTACTTTCTCCTGTGGACACTGAGAAAGACCCAATCTTTGACACCTACAAGTGCTTCTTGAAACACACAGAGGAGAAAAACATAATCACTATTTGTGATTCTCAGAGAACGTACAAGAAATGGAGGGAGCTGATACAAGACAAGTGTGACTATGACATTGATCCGCTATCTATATATGAGCTGACCCTCAGTGAGGTCAATGGGACTGTAATGGGACTTGGGCCTTTCAATCAGTCATCTGAAAGGCTACTTCCCTCCTCAGACTTCAGTGCTGTTGTTCTGAAACAGAAAGATGAAGACTTAATGACAGCTTTGGACATTTTATGTCTGAATCAGTGTGAAAACATCTATGATGAAAATGGTCAAGAGTTCCATGACTTCAGAATCAAAGTTGAGGAAGAATTCTACAGAGGAGGTAAAGTCAAATGGTGGAACTTCTACTTCTGTGAAAAAGACACAGGAAAGCCATTCATCAAGAGAGACAAGTATGAAAATGTGAAGAAGATGATTAGGTCTCAGTGGACAGATTCAAAAAATGCATGTGTTCTGCTCAACCTGTTCCACCATCCAGGCTGTGGCGGGACCACCTTAGCGATGCATGTGATGTGGGATCTCCGTCAAGAGTTCAGATGTGCCGTGCTGAAAGACAACACACTGCCAAAAGACGAAGTTGCTATTCAAGTTCTAAAACTCATGCAACTTGAAAGCGAGAAACCATCTCCAGTATTGCTGTTAGTTGACGACTCAAAGGAAAACAAGAATCCTTATGATCTTGTCAACTGCATCCGTAGAGCTGTAGAAGATTTCTCCAACATAAATACGGATGACATGCCAAACTGCAAAGTCATCATCCTTAACTGTGTCCGTTCACATAGCCCGAAGGAGCAATACAGACAAGACAATTCTTCACAATGTCAGTACATTACTGCTTCATTAACATCAGAGGAACAGAAGGAGTTTGAAAAGAAACTTAAAGAGCTCGAAGAAACTCATGAAAAGCCTGAAAACTTTTACACTTTCATGATCATGAAGAGCAATTTTGACACAGATTACGTAGATGATCTTTCTCATAACACACTGGAGAGCTTTGATTTCAGCACAAAAGAGGCCCAACTGTTTGCTTTTCTAGCATTACTGAACACCTATGTGGCAGAATCTGAAATCTCTCTCTCTCTGAGTGAGGACTTTCTTGGGATGAAAATGATTCGTTGGAGGGAGGACATTCTAATGGATAGAATGAAACCATATTCAAACCTTCTTATCATAGACAAAGATGAAAAGTTGGGCGGATACAAAGGCATCCGAATCCTTCATCACACTATAGCATGTGCCTGTCTGGAAGAGTTGGAGAGAAGCCAGTATTTAAACGTAAGTGGTATCGCTATGGAGATTCTTCACTGTGATCTGTTCTTCAGTGTTGGAGTTGTCAAAGACAGATTCATGCAGTCAATTCAACGAATGTTGATTGAAAGGCAGCGCAAGAAAGATGGAGATGAGAGAGAACCATTTTCTCCTTTCATAGAGAAAATCCACAGCCAGCAAGGGAGGCAAACTGTCCAAGAAATATTTGTGAGAGCATCATCCAGGTTTGAAACAAGTGCATCTATTCCACAGGCACTGGCAAGATATCTGTACATCAATGAGCGTGACTTCCCAGAGGCTCTGAAATGGGCAGAAAAGGCCAAGAACATCAAGCAAAACCCATACACATTTGACACAATTGGACAAGTGTACAAAAGCAATTTAAAATCCAACATCCACAGAGAAAAGCAGGAGGCAACACATAACCCAGAAGATTTAGACACAAACATAACATTGGCAAAAGATGCTATTAAAGCGTTCAAAAGGGCTCAGGAGCTGGCAAATACAGAGGATGAACCCGATGAGGAAGGCCGTGATGATGAATCAGATGACTATCCCAGAAAGTCATATAATGTTTATGGCTATGTGGGTGTGCTGGACATTGCTTTCCTGATAATTGAGATTCTGGGCAGATTGCCATTCTTTGAGGAGAGTGATCCAATGAAAAAGAAGTACTTGCAGAGTTTTCTACAGAAATCGATCCCAATCACCAGCGTCTACAAGGATGACAATGAGATCAACAACAGATACGTGGAGATCATCAAAGAAAATGAGCCGTTCCTCCTCAATTTAAAAACTGAAGTAAAAGAAATGTTTGAAGTGCTTGACTGTTACTTCATGTATCTAAAAGGGAACAACTCAGAATTTGATTCAAAGAATCGTTGGACCATCTGTGGTCATTTTAAAAGGTATGTGAATCTTTTTTGCGCTGCACCAGAGGGAATCAAAAACAACACCAATTTCTATTTGAAAATTGATATTGAAGAACGAAGATTGTTTCTTGAGAGGAACCAAGCAGATACATTTGCAGGAATTCTTCAGCATTTGGACAAACATGCTGAAGAGATTGAGAGAGTCACAGAATGCTATGCATTCTTGCACCAACAACAACAATTTATCAACAAAAAACAAAAGACAAAGGAAACAATCAATTACATTTTGTCAAACATTGTTCTTCACCTTAGGAAACCAAAATCTAAACATGTGAAGAGCTACAAATACCTCTCTGATCTCCTTTTGAAAACTCTGCAAGATGTAGGACTTAGGTATCCCTTCCCAGACCCATACTACCTGGCTCTGCTGTTACTCTGGCCAAGTCCAACTCAGGAAAACACAGAAATTGGAACATATGTGACTGCAATTCGAAACTCATCCCGCAAACATCTCTCAAAGTTGTTTCACAAGAAGGGCACTGTTGCCATGCTCTACTTGGGCAAAGAAGAGGGACTCAAGAGGCTTATTTCTAAACCTCAACTTGATGATAATTTTAAAAGGATGCGCCGTGATACCCTGGCACAACTCTGGCGGAATGGGGACATATTTAAAGACAAAGCAATCATCAGCCGCCTTCATCGAGTCAGTGGAACCACTGAGCAAGGAGAGTTGTTTGCAAATTATGGAAAACTGAAAATCCCTGTGCGTTCAGCTCTTATTGATGGAGTAAGAACTGGTTTTAGCACAGAAAAGGTTTCTTTCTACCTGGGTTTTGCAATTAATGGACCCCTTGCATATGATATTCAGCATGAAAACTAGGGCACTTGATTGAACAGAGAAATGTGCAACCTAAACAAAGAGCAAAGAAACTGAAGAGTGGCAAATATGTTTGAAAGCTAGAACAGCAAATCATGACCATGACAGGCAGAACAGGTAAATGTTATAGGTCAGTTCCTCTACATTCATTAGATAGAACATATGATTCCTGTACTGCTGTATGTGTATATTCATATGTTCACATATTCTGTTCATATCAGCTTTTGTAAACTTTGTAATTATTTTTAGTCATTTTTCTGAGTATTTTTACTTCTTGTGTTGATGTCAGATATTTTTTTTCTGTTGTGCTGTAAATTGTTGTGTTAACAGCAGGGACAGTGAAACATTAATCAGTCACCTGCTACAGTATCATGGAGAGCACAAGAGCCTTGAAGCTCTCTGAAACCCTGACTAAGAACCACTGGTCTACTGTAGTTCTCAATACTTTTGTTTATATTTTAATGTAAATGTGTTATATATGAAGAAGTGTCTTCTCACTCCCTTTCGGATGTGGTTGACATTGCATCATGTTTTCTATTAGGTGTAAGTTCACGGTTTTCAGTGAGACCATTGTGCTTTCTTTTTTATAAGTTGTTTTTATAAGTTTTTTCTTCTTTCACACATACGAAATAAAATAATCTAATCTAAATAATGATGATGAAAAGGTGACAAAAATGAATCATATTCAGTTCTTTTGTGAGGAATGTGTTTGATTACTTAAGATGTTATTTCAGAGATGTATATTTGTATATGTTTTAAGCTCTAATACATTATTTACAGTGGTAAAATATACAAGATAATGTTATGTTTTTCCATCCATCCATCCATCTTCTTCCGCTTATCCGGGGTCGGGTCGGGTGTTATATTTTTTGTTTTACTAATTCATATACACAAAATAATATTAATTTACAATATTTTTATGGCAGTCTTTTGATGCAGACATTTTAGTGGCACTTTTTTAAGTAAGGCACAAGGGTTTATGTACTATATGCCTTTTTGGCTATTGCTTGCTTGCTGCAACATAGTTATTCTCTAAGGAAACATGTCAAATTTATCAGTGCACCCTTTTTCAATAATTGTGTTTTAATCTTAACCTTCTTTTTGTTCTTGTTTGTTTTACTTTTAGGTAGCCTAATGTAACATCTGGCTATATGGGGGCATTTTTACTTCTTGTGTTGATGTCAGATATTTTTTTTCTGTTGTGCTGTAAATTGTTGTGTTAACAGCAGGGACAGTGACACATTAATCAGTCATCTGCTACAGTATGATGGAGTGCACAAGAGCCCTGTAGCTCTCTGAAACCCTGTTTGAGAACCACTGGTCTAGTTCTCAGTACTTTTATTTTTATTTGAGTGTAAATAATGATGAAAAGGTGACAAAAATGAATCATATTCAGTTCTTTTGTGAGGAATTTTTACAAATGTAAGGTCTTAAAAGTTGTTTATAGTGTTTATTTTAATTTAGGAGGTCCCTATTTACACAAAGAATTTAAAGTATTGCTCACTATTACTCACTTTTAGAAAATTTCAATTCCAATTTTATATTAGCTCACTAGGAGTAGGGGTGCTGCTCACCTTTTGTATTTTTGTAACAACTATTAATAGAGGTTTGGTAGGTTTCCTTTCTGTTTTGTTGTTAGCTCTGTTGTAAGAGTCCTCTTTTGGTTCTATTTCTTTGTTTATTTGAGCAGCATCAACCGGTCTTTGTTTTATTCCTGTAATCCTTGGTTAATAAATAATTTTGTTTAAACTAACATCTGGTTTTTATGTTACATATTTCCTTTAACGAGCTGGGTTGTAACACAGCCTAAATCCACCTGCATTTAAAAAATGAATACATTCTCTCATTAGAAATAATGAAGACATTTATTTCAAGCAAAAAATGGCAGGATTGACCAACTTTTCCCAAAAGTGTCACTTATGACCGTTTGTTTAAGAGGATGAGTGCATTTTGGTAGTGTTGCTTTCCTGGTCACATAATATCTAATATATTGTTAGTATATTAAATGTAACAGACAACAAAGCAGATACATGTCTCATATATATAATATTGCTTAATTTGTACACAGAAAAGAGCAATGATGAAACTAGCATATGTGAAATGAGTTGAATACTTACCAAAGCTTCAACTGGAGTCTTGATAGTGGATAAAGCTGAATGAGGTTGTCATCAATGTGCAGCACCGACAAAATGGTGGTGATGTAAAATGCAGCTGCAGAAAGAGTCAAATCACATCATTTAAGGGGGAAAAACCTACTGGTAAAAGGCTATCAAATAAAGGACTGAATCAGACCTTTAGTGGGGCTCAGCTCCTAACGAGAATTTGACATAACCTGCAAGTGTTTAAACCCCCTGCTAAATAACTCATTTCAGTGAATAACGTAAATTACAATAATATATAGTAGAGTGGTCTACTATAATGTATAATAATAATGGTTCAGCATAAACAATCACAGATTTCTACACAGAGGACTCTAAGATAAGTTAATGAACCCTGAAGGAAAGATTATATTAATAACACTATCTAAAGTACATTAAACATGTTAAAATAAAAACATTTGAACCTGTAGCATAATTGTTTTTCTCCCATCTCTAACAGACAGGCTTGGAAAAATAATTAAAGCTTTATAAAATAAATTTTAGGAAGAAAAAAAAACTGACTGACTAACTGTCCCAAACTAGCTAGCACCTTGGCTAAAGTTATTAATTTAATATCCAGCAATGTACGTCCACAGAACTAAACTAACAGCTGAAATTAATCAAATACTCACAATTAATGCTTCAATGAGTCTTTAGAAGGTGAATAAAGATGAAGTTGGTGATGGTTGTTTTTGCTTCGTCACTGTGCTGCTCTAACAAAATGGCGGACGTAATGCGGCCGTTATGGAAAGTAACGGTCACAACGGACATAAAGAGTCAACAACATGAAGGAGAAAATAACTGCTGCTAGGTGTTTTTAAAAGACTAAATCCATGAATCTGGTTATATATCTGTTGGTTATTATTTAAATATGATGTAAGTATTGATTTCATTTAGCTCATTTTAAAACCAGACAGATAATTATAAACTAGTACTTTATCATTGAGCTGTTATTTCAACCTAATTGCAAAACATATTCTACTTTTTTAAGATATAGGACTGAATGAATAAGATAACAAAATAGCAAAAAAAGGGACCAAATATGTTATTGAATGGGTTAATATATAATTAGGTTATTTCATTATAAACACAGTACAATAATAGGACAGACAAATACAGCCATTGTTGTGGTTTTACTCACCATGATGAGAAGAGTTTTTCCTTCATTCCCACTAAAAAAATTACCAACTCTTGTATGCTCTCACAAAATTATGTATGTTTATAATTTTTGTTAGTTGTTTAAATTTGGTATTTATTGATGTGCTGGACTCAAAAATGTCATTATGGATTCATCAGTGTTGCGGTGCTGCCCTCTGCTGACAGTCTCACAGTACTACAAATAAATAAACTTACATTATTGTGATGTACACAGTTGTAGTTTTTCCACTGCAGGTCTGTTTGGAGGAGAGGAGAGCTACTACTCTGCATGTTTTAGGTGTCTCTCCACTCTAACACACCTCATACTAATTATTAACTCATTATCAAGCAGCTGAAGCTTGTAAAGAGATTTTTAAATAACCTGCTTTTTCATCTGTTTTGAATGTCTCATTGTGTATTTTGTAAATTTGTTTCGCCATAAAATAAAACCACCAAATATATTGTGTCGTTTTAGCTCAAAAAGACACAATGATAATTAATTAAATTCATCATAACAAATCATCATAACAGCTCTACAGCACAACTAGTGGTCAAAACTGCACATGATGCTTTTGGGTGTCCCAGTAAGTCAGTGGGGATTATCGTCATTTTCAGAGGACACTATGAACATAAAAGCAGCTCCTGTTTTTATCAGCTGTTTCATTTTGTTCAGCCACATAGAGTCACAATAACCAGAGAAATAGGCCTCAGTCTGTCCAGCTCTGACTACTCCGGATATGAACCACAGCTGGCTTTCAGGTGTTTCGTCATAACTTCCTACATCAAGATGAAACACCGAACCCAACTTCAGTTCTGCTGCTGTTTGTTAATAGTGAAGTAAAGAAGGTGTGTAGAGAGCAGTCAGCACTACTGGTCTGTCAGAGCCCAGTAAATGTGTGAAGTAAATTAACTATATTTTAGAACTAATATAAGGATTTCAGAAAACTTGATGATTATCGTGATAATAACATTTATTGTACATTCCGCACTGATCTTAACTCAATCTTTGGATCAATCATTCATTCTGCGCTCTAATTTATTTCTCATCATTTCAGTTTCCTTTTAAAATTTTGTATTTGTTTTTTTTTTTTTTACTAATTTTTCATCTGTTTTGAATGTCTCATGGTGTATTTGTAAATTTGTTTCACCTTCTGTCAATCTGCTTAATAAATCTGCCTTGTTGTTTTCTAAAAGTATGGAGAAATGTTCATATTTGAATTTGATTATTTTAAAATGACTTTTACAATAAAATGTTTTCAGAGATTTCAGAGTGAGGATGTTCCTGAGATCTCAGAATTTTCTATAAATCACATTTGGAGAAATGTGTGAAATAATGAAAAAGAAATCTTGAATATTTACATTAATGGGATGTTTCACACCTAAAAAACAAAAAACCAACAAACATGCATTTGGTTTAATATTTTACTCTCTTTAAAAGTGTAGCTTCAATGTAGAGCTGGAACAGAGTAGGGGTCATATAATGATATAGAGTAGGGTTTTTTTGTTTTGTTCTTTCGAACATTTAGCTTGTTATGGGGGATGGTATGACATCACAGTCACTTGGTATGACTGAACTGACTGTATATTGGACCACTGTCAAGAGGATCTTTGGAGCTCTGCTGCCATCTGCTGGCTGCTTCTCATCAATGCAGTGCATCAGGTCAGTGTGAAAATTAAGAAAGCCGAGTTAAGATGGCTCACACACTGTCATAACACAATGTTAACTCTCTGAAAATCAAATCTTGGCATTTAATTGAATGTTTGTATTTTGTTCACCTGTCGCTCAGAGCCTTTTTGTTTTCTGACAGCAGGCTGTAAAAACATTACAATGCAGCATACCTTTATAGTCGAGTGGTTAGGGCACAGCAGTGGTTAGAGTCTGGTGTTAGACCTTTATTGACCCCTACGCCCCACCCACATTTTCAGTGCTTCCAACGCCCATGGTCATTACAAAACATGAAATTTGACTGTGTTCAACATAGGGTTGTGTGATATGATGATATACAGTCATGGCCAAAAATATTGGCACCCCTGAACATGACACTAGGAGTATACTGCTGACACAAAGGCATAAAAAAGCCAAACTTGAGTCTGCCAAAACGTACGTGATGAAGCCAAAATCCTTCTGAGAGAATGTACTATGGACAGATGAGACCAAAATAGAGCTTTTTGATAAAGTACATCATGCTCTGTGAGGACTACGGGTGGAAATTAGCCTTGAGCTAAACCGGGTATATTTACAAGACGTCATTGCACCAATTGTCCATTAATATGCATTGTCCTCGGCAAATAAACGATATAATAGAAAAGGAAATAAGGCCTTAACAGAAAAGAACACGGCCCCTTCGGTGAAACATGGTGAAGGTTCACAGATGTTTTGGGGTTACTTTGCTGCTAATGGCACAGGATACCTTGACTGTGTGAATGACATCATGAAATCTGATGTCTATTGAATAATTTTGGGGAGCAATGTAATAACCAGTGTCAGAAAGCAGCATCTCTACCAGAAGTCAGAGGTCATGGGTCTGCCAGCAGGACAATGACCCAAAACACACGTCTAAAAACACTCAGAAATGGTTAAAGACAAAGCACTGGAGGGTTCTGAAATGGCCAACAGTGAGTCCAGATCTGAATCCCAGAGAACACCTATGCAGCTGGGATAAGACATCCTTCAAATCTGAAAGACCTAGAGCAGTTTGCAAAAGAAGAGTGGTCCAAAAATTCCAGTAGAGAGGTGGAAGAAACATATTCATGGTCACAGTAGGCAAATTGGTTTCAGTTATTTTTTCCACAGCGAGAAAGACAGTGATTCAGATCAAGGACAAGAAAGAGTGATAGTGTGTGCTAGTCAGTCACTGTCTGCCACTGAAAGGAGCTGATCCACGTTTGACAGAAAGCTGTGGGCTATAATGTAGGCTGTGCGCCAGTTCAGGCATTAAATTGGTGCTGCTGCCTTCACCCTCATAACTGACCATGAGCCTCTGTTGGGCCTTTGTGGCATGTCCATGAAGATTTTTTTATGTTAATTTTGGGTGCTTACAGTATTTTGGGGTCTCCTCTCAAAAGAGGAGACCCCAACAGTGGCAGAAAGAGCTATGGGAGGCAGCAAAGGGCAGTGCAACTTTACAGAGCTGGATTCAGATCAGCAGGTCAGCAGGTAAAGAAAATATGTTCATGAAATCCTTTATGTAATTTCTGTATTCTGGTATATATTTTTACATACAAAACTACATAAACCCTACTCCAGTCTAAGTCCCGGACTTCAACAGGAATCATTGAGTGAAGCTATTGTCAGTGTTCATGACAATTCAACTGATACACTTAAGTGTTCAGTTGTCTTGCATGCATTCTTTACATTGAGGGATGAAAATGGTTAGGGTTACGGTCAGACAGGTACATATGAAGGTAGTAATGGACTAGTGTGAGAATGTTACTATAAAAGAGTGGGAGAAAGCGATGGACAATATCATTCTTAAAAGGTACATTATGTATCTTGTGCAGAATTATAATTAAACGTTTATTTCGGAGACAGCTCCATCCTCACAAGCCTCTGCCAAGCTTGTACATAGTTAATAGTGTGATAAGGAGAAAGATAGAGCTTGTCTTGACCACACCAATAATATTACTTTCATTATTTGAAAATGTATCAACAATATTTCATTAATCCTAAGAATTTAACCCTATTTACAAATTTAAAATTGATTTGTGGTTAGTTAAATGACCATTTTTTACACCATTCAGATACATGCTGCCCCCCCTCCCTTTTTTATTAGAACAATAGCCCCTCAAAATGTCACGTCCCTGCTCAGACAGAGAGAGACAGTGAACCAGGTGAAGAACTGGAGGTGATGACAACTACACTTCTTATTGCATGTTACTGTAAGTGCAATAAAAGCTAAAATAGGAAAAAACCAAGAAGAGTAATTTAATTTAATCAGCCCAAACTATGGACAGACAACAGGTGGTGATTGGTGGGGCAAATATCAACTATTTATTCCATTAAAATTTGCTATATTGTAATATATTTTGTTATCAGGATATGAAATTTTGGTCATATCATCCAACCCTAGTTCAACTCCAATATTATTTATTTTTTTATATACAGCTTTGTATATTATCTTTATAACCAGGCCAACAAGGGGGGACACTGGTTCAATCAGTTGTCCCGAGCCCTGGGCCTGGATCATCAAACATCAGTTGCACAGAAAATAAAAGAAACAAGAAAAAGAGAAGATGATGATAGACGTCCAAAGTATGACAATTAAATATATAGTAGTCACTAACATTTCCAGCCTTCAACCTGCCATTTTAACGTCTATTAGTTTGTATAAAAGCCTGACACCACACGTCCTCTCTGACAGAAACTGTCGAGTCTGGTAGCTGCGTCACAGAGGAGGAGCAATAGAGAGGAGAGATAGAGAGGAGGAGAGATCGAGAAGAGGAGGGAGCCAGCCTTTAGATGAGAGGGAGGGAGATAGGATAGAGTATAGATCCCAACTGGGCTTGAGATCATCTTGTCCCGGGCACAGGCAAGACTATCAGATGGCTTCTTTATAACTATAAGGAAGCATTAAACATGTTCATGAAAACTCAAATCAAATGAAGTGATAAGACGAATCAAAGACACGAGGAGAGAGAGAGCAGTAAGTGGAGGTGTTGCTTTGGACACTATTACTGAGGTAAACACAATTAAATTCAAGTTTAATAATGAACGCAAACTTAAACTCTCATTCCAGTACTTATCTGATATTATGTTTACTAGGCTAATCAACATCTAACTGCTTCAGCGTAATCAATTTTATATTCTATGTTGTAACTATATAAATCAAAGACTCAAACATCAATGGGTGTGGTGTGAAGCAATTGTTCCAGGAAATGAAGCGCAGGGTCAGATGAACAGTCGGTTACATACTACATACTACATATCATTGTCACTAAGCAGTGCAGTGTTCATTACTCTGTTCATCATCCAACAGGAGAGATGGTCTGCAGTTGAAAACCAGCGTGAAGAAGAGTCTAACTCAGTAGGTGAGAAATTCACTTTTTATGTAAAATGTATTCCTCTAAATCTCACATTTTGAATATTAGCTATATTTGATGAGTCATCTGTTGTTGGAAGCATTCATATGTAACCTGGACACCACCCTCTTTGTTATTATTTCTCTGCCAAAAGCTTTTGGTAGGAAATGACTATGAGTGGGTGAAATATAGGTACACAGGCTACTCTTTGTTGGTTTAAGAAGCAGTTCATCCAAAAAAAACAAACAAACAACAATTTGTAAGTTATTGCATTATATTAAGGCAGGACTTTACACATCACAGTGACAGAAATGAGGACATGCTGTGACTCGTCCAGGTGTGCACAAAAAATGGTTGTACAAAAATGTTGTCATTCTACCACATCCAGTATATCCGGTTGTAAACTGTCACTGACAAATACAAACTGGTAGGAGGTATGAGTGTTTTTCATGAGAGGATTCTATAAGGCTGTCATTGAGAACATATTTCAATTGATTAAAAACACATTAAAACACTGATGGAACGTAATAATGGTGTAAATTTGACCTTCTGAATACAAATTGTGGGAAGAAAAGGCTGCAGAAAAACGACCCACTTCATTTTTCTGGATGATGACAAAGAGGCCTTGTTGACTTTCACTCTTAAAGAGTCCATAAAATCCACATGAATATCCTGAATGAGAGATTGTTTTACTCCCTTTCGTCTTACTGCTTTTGGGCAGTCAGCTTTTTGTGTGAAGACCCCAACTCGGTGGAATGCCCTACCTGATGCCATTAAGAACTGCAGCTCCAGTTGCAGTTTTAAAATGAACTTGAAGACACTATTAAACATTTAAAACACTGCTCCTCTGTGTGTGTGAGTGTACGTGTAATGTACTGCTCTGTGTAATTATGTTTGTTTTACTTGTGATCTGCCAAGGGACTGCAGATGTAAATTAGCCTTAAGCTAACTCTAGTACAATACATCAAATTACAACACTTATGTTTAATATTGTACATGGTCCTTTACAAATAAATATGTATTTATGTGTATATATATATACACACAAATATGAAGAGTAGCTGCTTTGCATCAGCTATTGGGGATCCTAATAAAGTATAAAAAGTATAAACTATAAAAAAAAAAGCTTATCATCAAGTCAAATTGAAATGACATAAGGACCATATCATGCTGGCTGACAGCAGGTCCATGTCAGTTCAAAAAACATTTACCATAAATTCCAGACTATAAGCCGCTACTTTTTTCCCAAGCTTTGAACACTGCGGCTTATACTACGGTGCGGCTAATGCATGTTCTTTTTTTTTTTTTCCCCGTGGTGCCCAAAACACTTTGCCTTGTAACAGTAGACCAATAAAATTGATGAGTAGTTCACAAAGGTCCAATGAAATTGTGTGATAAATCAAGCGCACTTTATTATTGTAAATCAGTCATTTGTACTCACTCTCGTCAACATGGAAAATACTCGAAGAAAAGCATATGATGCGGCTGTTACGTACTTTATTATTTTTTCACTTTGCTTCGTTCATAGGAGAGAACGGTAGAGTTCGCTCAGTAGGTAAGTTTTACCTTACAATGACAGGTGCGAACGAGGTAGATTACTCCAGTAAAAGTAAGACTTAGTTTAATGACTTAGAAGTCGCCAAATGACTTACTTTAACAAATTGTTAGTTTATATAATGCAGATTTGTAAAATATTACTTTTATGAGGGTCACAGTCACAGACAATAAAGTTACCATTTGATAATTGTGGTAGCAACGGTGCAGCAGATGTAATGAAGTCCACGGAGCACGCTGGATGCAAACTAATACTAAACCTATAGTCTATTGATTATAATGTCCATGGACATAGATTGAGTTATTTTGCCTTAGTAATGACAAAATAATACACAATAAATGGTCGGATTGGGAACCCATATGCATAATGTCTCCACGACGCATTTAGTGTTGCTTGAAATGACCAGGGCTCAGCTAGTGTTGCCTTTTAAAAATCGTCGATTTCCCGGGATTCCCTGGAAAATTGCTTCCCTCAAGCAGGGTACACTTGCACTCACACTAGCCAAATAATCCGGACTTTTGGCGGGGGGGGGGGGGGTTGCGTGATGGCTGTCAGCATCGCCGATCGGACCAACCCTAGCTAATATCTCATATTACAACGTGGGACACCTGCTGCTTTTAATCAGGTGCGCTCTGTAGTCCGGAATTTACGGTAGTTAATTTGTTGTTGTATTTGGCTTTTGGCAAGGGATTTACATTTAAATACCATGGCCTGTGAAAAAATGTTAGCTTTTTGTACAGGAACAGAGCCAGCTTCCCTATAATCAGCAGAACACTTTTAAAACCTTGGACTCCATTTATCATTCAGCTATCAGATTTATCTCTGGTTATAGTTATCGTACTCACCATTGTATTCTGTATAATAAGATTGGGTGGTCTTCTCTGGCAGAGAGATGTGAGTTGCACTGACATCTGTTTCTATATATAGCCATAATTGGAGACTGTCCACATTACATCACTTACATCACATCAAATGACTGACTTGCACTCAAAGTGCATAGAGTTCGGACAGAACTTGGCAGACCATGGGTAAGTTTAGGACTTTGGGGACCAAACAGGTCACCACAAAATGATGTGACTGCTTTACTTTTTTTTTCTTTTCTAATGAAAATTGTTCTTAAACTGTCTGATTGAATTCAAATTATTATCACACTGTAATCTCTGATGACTGTATTTACTAAAGCCCAACTAATATTTTAGAGTGGAAAAATTCACTGATAACAGATATATAATGAATTTTTGAACTGGAATGAAAATAGACTTTATGCCCAGACTGAGGCTTCAGTGAAGGTCTCCTTGAGCTGGGTGAAGGCTGCAGCACAGGCATCGTCCCAGGCGAATGGTCGACCCTTGTCGGTCAGGCGGTGGAGTGGGCTAGCGATGGTTGCAAAGCTTCTGATGAAGCAGCGGTAATATGACACCAGTCCCAGGAAGCTTCGCAGTTCGCTAATGTTAGCTGGGGTTGGCCAGTCTCGGACAGCGGCCACCTTAGCTGGGTTGGTGGCTACACCGTGAGAACTGACAATGTGAGCCTAGGAACTCTGTCTCCCTTGTCAGCAGGCGACACTTTGCAGTCCTGCCTGTCAAATGGTAGTGAAGACCTCACACAGGTTAGACTGGGCCCTGTCAAAGTCGTTGGTGTGTATTAGCAGGTCATCAAGGTACACAACACAGCGACTCCGGGATACATCCGCCAGCACCCTCTCCTCATCAGCCGCTCAAAAGTAGCCAGCGCGTTGCAAAGCCCTTATGGCATGACGTGGAACCGCCAGCTGCCGTCCTTCTTCCTCACCAAGACAACTGGGACTGCCCATGGGTGTCGGAGGGCTCAATTACTTCAGCAGCTAACATTTCGCAGATCTTGTCCTCCGCCACTTGCCGCTTAGCAAGACTCTTGGCATTGCTGTGGATTGAGACCATCTTTGCTGCGCTACCACAAGTCCTGCAGGGCCTCGGTCATCTTGGCAGAGGGAGGGACAGCAGGCTCTGGAGTAGAGGCTGGGGCAGGCTGTGGCTGTGCAGGGACGCTGGTGGGTGTGCTGGCAGGTGTGCTGGCAGATGGTGAAACACAGTGGCTTGGTGCCTGCAGAGCAGCCGCTGCTTGGTGACTGGTACATTGATCGTTGGGCTGCTTCTTCTTCCACCAGCCAGACTGGAGTACCAAGGTCTCTGTGCCAAGGGTGATGGTTGCCTTTGACACATCAACAAGGGCTCTCCAACGTTTCAGCAAGTCCAGTCCAATGATACAAGGGTTTCGGGAGTTGGCGAGCCAGAACTTGTGCACCAGCACATGGCCTCCAGCCTGGATTCTCAGTCCCTTCTTTCCTCTCATGTCCGCTTTTTCTCCTGTTACTGTCATCAGTTGGGTGATAGCTGGGGACCATGCCTTTGAGAGTGGGCCAATGGTGTTTGGGAGGATGCCAGGTCGCACCAGGGAAATGGTAGACCCTGTGTCTACCAGGGCCTGGCAGGGTTGGCCATCAAGTTGGCAAATCAGATACAGTCCTCTGGTGTGATCCAAGCAGCCGACCAGTGTGTACCGGCCTCGGAGGGGGGTTGAAGACTGGAGTGGTGGCCCCCGCACTAGACCACTCCGCTGTTGTTTCCCGCAGGCTGGATGGCTCTGGTCTTTGGTGCAAGAGCTGGGCAGTTTCGAGCAACATGGCCAGGCTCATCGCATCGTTAACAGCAGTCTGTTTGACAAGGTGGACGGCACCTGGAGGATGGAGGCCATCGCTGAGACTATCATGGTGAAGGCTGAATTTGGCAGACCTCTTCAGCATCCTCCTCTTCCTCATCGTAGTTGGCCATCCTGATGTGTGGTTGCAGCATGGAAATCTTCTGCTGAGTAGACCGTATGGAGAGCACTGCCTCAGCCCATTCAGCTTCACAAAGAGCCTCACTGAGAGACTGGGGCATGGCAAGGCGAACATGCTGGTGCAACCTCTCTGGTGTGAGCCCCCGCAGGAACGCATGGAGGGCCAGCACCTCTTGGGCAGCTGTGTGGTACTCTCCCTCTCGGCGGAGATGGCTGGCTAGCTGCTCCCTACTCTGGTCAGTAAAGAGTCTCTGCCCAAATCGCCTCTGTAGTGCCATGGTCAAGGCTTGGAGGTCTCGTTGCTCTGTTGGGGCAATGTCAAGGAGCACCTGCAACGCCTTTCCTTCCAATGCCAGGACCAGGTGGGTGGCAGCTTCTTCATTGCTCCAGCCACTGTGCCACACTGCTAGTTGAACTTGAGAGAGGTATGGCTCCAGTGGTGTCACCCCGTTGTACTTAGGAAGCTTGGCTGGTGTCCTAGGCATGGCTGCAGGGTGCGACGGCCTGGGTGTAGTTACCAATGGTGGTGGCTCATTGGCAGCAGTGGTAGCGAGGGATTGTCGATGTGCAGCGTCTGTAGCAAGCAGCAGGGTGTCACCAGCAGTAGCCCTCCTGGTCACTAGGAGGCGGTCAGAGGCAGCAGGCAGCAGGAATTCTTCTGTAGTAGCACTCTCGACCTCTAAGGGGCGATAAGGCCGTGGTGTACTGGAACCATCAGGGTGGGCTAGAAAATGCTAGAAAAACATCTTCACCAGGCCTTGTCTGTCGTTGTTCCAGGTTTTCCAAAACCTTGAAGTTCTGCTCAATGGCTTGCTCTAATTCTTCAATCTGTCTCTCCATTCTTCCCTTTTATAATCCCACTTCTGACACCAATGTGGCAAGCTCACGTGGAAAAATGTAAAGTGAGACAGATTTCTGAATTCTACAACTCCTGCATCCCTGACACCACACGACCACAGGAGGTGCTATGTAACATCAGAAATGACAAAAACCGTAAATGAATACCGGCCAGAGGTAATCAAACACACCAGGAGACTGTCGCTGCTACACTGCTAATTAAAGTTAACATCACACTTAACACTATTTTTGGCCATATAACCTGGAAACTCACATAACACAATTAAACATGCACACACAACATCACTAATACATGGCTTTAATCTCAAACATTAACAGTCCCATGAGCCTTTGTGTTATCCAGCTCAAATCGTCCCTATCAGAGTCACTGCTCCCCCCTCTGGTCGCTACAATATGTTTATATGTAATTAACTAGTTGAACTTAGAGAATAACTTCTGCTTTCTTTGTTTCACAGCCGAAATATTGGCATTGGTCTTTTTTGATTGCTTGATTGGAACGTTAAATGAACTGGTAAAATGTATTTCTTGTGCTTTGTAGGTGTGTCATCACCAGTACAACCAGTCAAAAAAAAATTCTAGATAGAACCTCTTAATGTTGCTCTCAGAGTGCACCAGAATGATGTATTTGATTTTAAAATGTAAAAAATCTCTGAAAGGCCCATATCAGCCGATAATATCACCCCACCAAAATCAGTCGTGCTCTAGTATTTACTCAACCGGATTGTGAATGAGTAACTACTCAGTGAATTTTTGAGTTTAAATAAAGCTTGAATTAATGAATGGAAACAAATGAATGAATGGATGGATGTGTTGCATGTGTATTCTGGCTGGTGGGTGACATATTTTGGGTTGAGTGTTTTTTTTTCACAACTAAACAGTGCACAAAATATGTTTCTGAAAACATTTTAAGTGAGAAATAGGCAATGCAATTATAGTATCTGGATCAGCACTGCCTAGTTTGGCATTTTGATCTGACTTATGAGCTGGATGCGATGCACTGGAGAGGCTCATTTGCATAAAGTCTGACATGTGATAATGCAAATTCTGATACAGCACATGGTCTGTAGGAGCCATATATTGATTTGTTTATTAGTTATTCTGTGTTTAATTAGCTTTGTCTTGTTGCCATGGTGATATGTAGTGTCTGGGGTCACGTGGGCACTGTAGCCACAGCCGGTAGGTTATATCAGTACCTGCTTCACCTGCACTGGGGAGGGAGGCGAGTCTAGGTAGCCGTAATTTTTGTTGACCGCATTTTATTATGGCTGTTCGTTTGCTTTGATACACATATAACATCCTATGGGCGCGTGTAAAGCCGCTGTAGTATTCATTTCATTCATAAAAACTCTGAAACTTCTTTTGGACTCAGTGTGCTTCTCATGGAACAGCAGCAGCGTGTTATACAAATACAAAACCTATTCTGCCTTACCAGCGACTTTTTTAAAAGGTACTGGAAAGCCGCTACATGGTCTGTCCACTCACCATTAAGTATCTATCATGCATCACACAGTCAAAGCTAAATAATTTCCTATGCAAAAAAATTAACTAAATTTCTCATGTCTGATAGCACACTGCTGGTCCTAATAATAGGGCAAAATGTAATTTAGCATGTATACTGTGCTTCAATGGATATGTTTACCCAACTATTCATACATTTTCATTTTGCTGTATTGTGTACTGTAACTCACCACTGCAGTTGAACTAAATTTATTTAAATTATTCATGAACTAATTTAAAATCTTTACGTATCAATTATAATTAAAATGGACATTTTAATATTCCTGAAAAGCCAACCTGGATCACTGACATTTCTGACTTTTATTTATTTTGTTTATTTTACTTTGCAATCTTCTTTCTTAAGGCAATATGCTGTCTTACTGTTCCTTTCAATCTTTTGATCTGTGACTTATCTGTTTCATTTTTAGTTGATCCAATATGAAACGCTCAACAACAAAGCCACCACCTGAAATTGAAAAATGGACGAAAGAAGATGTCCACCAGTGGTTGATGACACAGGTCAAGGTTCATGAGTCTTGTGCAGACCGGTTCTTTGAAGAAGAAGTGTCTGGAGATATTTTAGTTGTCTTTGAGAAGACAGACATATTAGAATTGGGAATAAAACACGGGCCTGCTGTCAAAATTACATCTTATCTAGAAAGGTTGAAGGAAGGATCACAACATGCGTCACAGTTCCCAGCATACTTGGAAAACTGGACAAAAGAACAGGTGAACCAGTGGTTACTACAGCATGTGAAGATATACAGCAAATATGCAGAACGCCTCCAAGAGGAAGATGTATCTGGAGATTGCCTTGTTTGCTTTAAGAAACAAGATCTTCTGGAACTGGATGTGAAAAGTGGTCCTGCTGTAAAGATTCTGGCAGAACTACGTCAGTTGTATGAGAAACCAGAGCCGACACTGCAACCCATCCCTCACACCAGCACAGACCAACAAGCAACTCCGAAATCCATTAAACCTGAAGAAAGTCTGGCTAATGCAACTGCAATCCAGCAAGCTGAAGAAATGGTGGGAAGAATGTCTGAAAAGGTTCATCTGCCAGTCAAGAGAACTTCAGAAAAGGAGGAAATTCAGCAAACAAAGGCAGAGGTCTTGGTGTCCAAGAGGAAAGAAACTGTGGCGGTAAAATTTCTGTTATAGTCACGTCATTTATATTCAATACAATAAAATAAAAAAATAAATAAAAAAACCTGTAGTTGTGATTTCTTTGTAACCTTCACATTAAATTAACATTAATTTTATCCCTGTCTTCCTGTAGACCGCAACCGTACCTGACATACCCAAGATCACTGTTGAGATTCAGAAAACCCTAGACGACCTTTTAAAGGAGGACCTAAAAAGGTTTCATTTCAACTTACAGCAACACACCAATTCCAAGTGCAAACCTATTCCTCGGGGTAAACTGGAAGGCAAGGACACCATGGACACTGCCAAGTTATTGACTGAACACTATGGAAGCAATGAGGCCTTACAGGTCACACTGGAGGTTCTGAAAGAAATCAGTCAATGTGACCTTGCTTGTCATCTGGAAAGGAACATGGGTAAGACAACATTTAAACCTATAGTCAAATAATTAAGTTTATAACTTGACCTTAAATATGTTTTAGTTGTATTTTATAATCTGCATTAGTTTGTGATGTTGTCTATCCTTTCACGTTGACACATACACACTCACTCATTTGATTAAATATAATTTAATTTGAGGTTAAACTATTGTTATTAATGCTGAAGAAAATTTAGTTTTGAGTGTTCAAATGACAACAAAATATATTTGCAGTAACCTCACTACACTTAGGGCAACTAGTGATATTCCATATTGTTCTTACTGTCAATAAACACCTTAAAAGACCAAACCCACTGAAACAATGCATTTATACTATAAATAAAACGACCTGTGTATGTAAAGCCTGACATATAACATAAATAATTAGTCACATGATTGAGCCACACTGCTGCACTGGGTGGCATGTTCTTCAATGACCATGAACACAAACTGTGGTTAATTTTGACTCAGCCCCACACACACCTTCCTGCTGACAGAAATACTGACAAGAGCAATAGTCCCAAACAAATGCACAATTTTATCCACTACAGTAGCCAGCTGGGAAATTACTGAGCCTGTTTTCAGCTTGGAGCTGAGAGTCTGTAACATGGTGTGGAAGTCAGAAAGTATTGAGAGGTGTGGACTCATATATCCTTATAGTTGGTTTTGTTTGTTTTTTTCTTGGGATTTTCTGACAATAAATAGAAATATAGAATAACGCCAACCTTAACCTTTAAAGTACAATTTAGAGATGTTGTGTTTGACTGATTAATAATGTACATATTTTCTGTTCATATAGGTCAACTGAAGCAGCAGTGTCATTCAAAAGAAGCTCTGAAGAAAGAAGCTAACCAGGGTGACAAACTTAAGAACTTGTTGACTTGTGGTGGGAACTCACTGGACCACTATGACAGATTTGTTGTTGTTGTAAACAAAAGCAGTCCAGAACAAGTGCAGAACCTCCAGTTTCTGAGTAAGTTGAAATTGTTCTGTGTGTTAGATTATGACCCTGAGTCTGCTGCTAAAGGTGGACTGTGTTATTCATACAGAGAATCAAGAGTAGCCAATCAGCACACCCCATCACAATATCAAGGGCAGACTGAAACAGTGATAAAGAATCTTAACCTCTACAAACAGACCAGTTGGGTCTTCTGCAATGGCAGACATGACCTTGACAGTGACTCAAACAGAAAGTTAGATTATAAGAACTGGCTGAGAAAATCTTGCAGAGATGTAGAGCAGTTGATTTCATTCATTTGTAACCCTGAAGTTCTCCTCCAAGGAAGAAGTCTCATCATCTTCCTCCTACTTTCCCCTGTGGACACTGAGAAAGACCCAATCTTTGACACCTACAAGTCCTTCTTGAAACACACAGAGGAGAAAAACATCATCACTATTTGTGATTCTCAGAGCACGTATGAGAAATGGAGGGAGCTGATACAAGACAAGTGTGACTGTGACATTGACACACAATCCATATATGAGCTGATCCTCACTGAGGTCAATGGGACTGTAATGGCACTTGGGCCTTTCAATCAGTCATCTGAAAGGCTGCTTCCCTCCTCAGACTTCAGTGCTGTTGTTCTGAAACAGAAAGATAAAGACTTAATGACCGCTTTGGACATTTTATGTCTGAATCATTGTGAAAACATCTATGATGAAAACAATCAAGATTTCTATGACTTCAGAATCAAAGTTGAGGAAGAATTCTACAGAGGAGGTAAAGTCAAATGGTGGAACTTCTACTTCTGTGACAAAGACACAGAAAAGCCATTCATCAAAAGGGACAAGTATGAAAATGTGAAGAAGATGATTAGGTCTCAGCGGACATATTCAAAAAATGCATGTGTTCTGCTCAACCTGTTCCACCATCCAGGCTGTGGCGGGACCACCTTAGCGATGCATGTGATGTGGGATCTCCGTCAAGAGTTCAGATGTGCTGTGCTGAAAGACAACACACTGCCAAAAGATGAAGTAGCTATTCAAGTTCTAAAACTCATGCAACTTGAAAGCGAAAAACCATCTCCAGTATTGCTGTTAGTTGATGACTCACAAGAAACCAAGAATCCTTATGATCTTGTCAGCTGCATCCGTAAAGCTGTAGAGGATTTCTCCAACACACATATGGATGATGTGCAAAACTGCAAAGTTATCATCCTTAACTGTGTCCGTTCACATAACCCGAAGGAGCAATATAGACAAGACAATTCTTCACCATGTCAGTTCATTACTGCTTCATTAACATCAGAGGAACAGAAGGAGTTTGAAAAGAAACTTAAAGAGCTCGAAGAAACTCACGAAAAGCCTGAAAACTTTTACAGTTTCATGATCATGAAGAGCAATTTTGACACAGATTATGTAGACGATCTTGCTCGTAACACACTGGAGAGCTTTGATTTTAGCAAAAAAGAAGCCCGACTGTTTGCTTTTCTAGCATTACTGAACACCTTTGTGGCAGAATCTGAAATCTCTCTCTCTCTGTGTGAGGATTTTCTTGGGTTGAAGGTGATACGTTGGAGGGAGGACAGTGTACTGGACAGAATGACACCCTATTCAAACTTCCTCATCATAGACACAGATGAAGAGTGGGGCGGATACAAAGGTGTCCGAATCCTTCATCACACCATAGCATGGGCCTGTCTGAAAGAGTTGGAGAGAAGCCGCTATTTAAAAGTAAGTGATATCTCTATGGAGATTCTTCACTGTGATCTGTTCTTCAGTGCTAGAGTTGTCAAAGACAGATTCATGCAGTCAATTCAACGAATGTTAATTGAAAGGCAGCGCAAGAAAGACGGAGATGAGAGAGAACTATTTTCTCCTTTCATAGAGAAAATCCACAGCCAGCAAGGGAGGCAAACTGTCCAAGAAATATTTGTGAGAGCATCATCCAGGTTTGAAACAAGTGCATCTATTCCACAGGCACTGGCAAGATATCTGTACATCAATGAGCGTGACTTCCCAGAGGCTCTGAAGTGGGCAGATAAGGCCATGAAGATCAAGCAAAACTCATACACATTTGACACAATTGGACAGGTGTACAAAAGCAATTTAAAATCCAACATCCAGAGAGAAAAGCAAGAGGCAACACATAACCCAGAAGATTTAAACACAAACATTAAAATCGCAGATAATGCTATCAGAGCATTTAAAAGGGCTCAAGAGCTGGCAAGCACAGATGATGAACCTGAGGAAGAGGTGCCTGATGATGAATCAGATGACTATCCCAGAAAGTCATATAATGTTTATGGCTATGTGGGTGTGCTGGAAATTGCTTTCCTGATATTTGAGATTTTGGGCCGTTTGCCATTCTTTGAGGAGAGTGGTCCAATGAAGAAGAAGTACTTGCAGAGTTTTCTGAAGAAATCGATCCCAATCACCAGCGTCCATAAGACTGACAATGAGATCAACAACAGATACGTGGAGATCATCAAGGAACATGAGCCGTTCATCGTCAATTTAAAACCTCAAGTAAAAGAAACATTTGAACTGCTTGACTGTTACTTCACGTACACAAAAGGGAACAATTCAGAATTTGATTCAAAGAATCGTTGGACCGTCTGTGCTCTTTTTAAAAAGTATGTGAATCTTTTTTGCACTACACCAGAGGGAATCAAAACAGAACGACAAAACAATCCCAATCTCAATTTGAAAATGGATATCGAAGAACGAAGATTGTTTCTTGAGATGAACCAAGCAGATACATTCGTAGGGGTCCTTCAGCATTTAGACAAACCTGCTGAAGAGATTGAGAGAGTCACAGAATGCTATGCATTCTTGCAACAACAACAACAACAGCAGCATTTTATTCACAAAAAGACAAAGGAAACAATCAATTACATTTTGTCAAACATCGTTCTTTACCTTTTGAAACCAAAATCTAAACATGTGAAGAGCTACAAATACCTCTCTGATCTCCTTTTGAAAACTCTGCAAGATGTAGGACTTAGGTATCCCTTCCCAGACCCATACTACCTGGCTCTGCTGTTACTCTGGCCAAGTCCAACTCAGGAAAACACAGAAATTGCGACATATGTGACTGCAATTCGAAACTCAACCCGCAAACATCTGTCAAAGTTGTTTCAGAAGAGGATCACTGGTGCCAAGCTCTATTTGGGGAAAGAAGAGGGACTCAAGAGGCTTATCTCTAAACCTAACCTGGATAAGAGTTTTCTGCCTAAGATGCCTCGTGACGCTCTGGCACAACTTTGGTGGAATGGGGACATATTCAAAGAAAAAGAAATCATCAGCCGCCTTCATCGAGTCAGTGGAACCATTGAGCAAGGAGAGTTGTTTGCAAACTATGGAAAACTGAAAATCCCTGTGCGTCCTGCTCATATTGGTGGAATAAGAACTGGTTTCAGCACAGAAAAAGTTTCTTTCTACCTGGGTTTTGCAATTAATGGACCCCTTGCATATGATATTCAGCATGTAAACTAGGACACTTGATTGAACAGAGAAATGTGCAACCTAAACAAAGAGCAAAGAAACATAAGAGTGGAAAATATGTTTAAAAAGCTAGAACAGCAAATGATGACCATGACAGGCAGGAGAGGTAAATGATAAAGGTCAGTTCCTGAACATTCATTTGATAGAACATATGATTCCTGTACTGCTGTATGTATATATTCATATGTTCACATATTCTGTTCATCTCAGCTTTTGTAAACTTTGTAATTATTTTTAGTCATTTTTCTGAGTATTTTTACTTCTTGTGTTGATGTCAGATATTTTTTTCTGTTGTGCTGTAAATTGTTGTGTTAACAGCAGGGACAGTGAAACATTAATCAGTCACCTGCTACAGTATGATGTACTTTTGATCAGTACTTTTGTTTTTATTTTAATGTAAATGTGTTATATATGAAGAAGCTATTCTAGCAAGCATTGATTTAAGAAGTAGGGGTGGGATTCAATAAGTGTGTCTTCCCACTCCCTTTCGGATGTGGTTGACAGTGCATTGCATTGTGTTTTCTATTAGGTGTAAGTTCATGGTTTTCAGTGAGACCATTGTGCTTTCTTTTTTATATGTTGTTTTTAGATTAGTTTTTTTCTTCTTTCACACATACGAAATAAAATCATATTCAGTTCTTTTGTGAGGAATGTGTTTGATTACTTTTGATGTTATTTCAGAGATGTAAATTTGTATATGTTTTAAGCTCTAATACATTATTTACAGTGGTAAAATATACAAGATAATGTTATATTTTTTGTTTTAAATATAATATTATGTTTATAAAATAATATTAATTTACAATATTTTTATGGCAGTCTTTTGATGCAGACATTTTAGTGGCACTTTTTTAAGTGAGGCACAAGGGTTTATGTACTATATGCGTTTTTGGCTATTGCTTGCTTGCTGCAACATAGTTATTCTCTAAGGAAACATGTCCAATTCATCAGTGCACCCTTTTTCAATAATTTTGTTTTAATCTTAACCTTCTTTTTGTTCTTGTTTGTTTTACTTTTAGGGAGCCTAATGTAACATCTGGCTATGTGGGAGCATTTTTACTTTTTGTGCTGTAAATTGTTGTGTTAACAGCAGGGACAGTGAAACATTAATCAGTCACCTGCTACAGTATGATGGAGTGCACAAGAGCCCTGTAGCTCTCTGAAACCCTGTTTGAGGAAGTTCTCAGTACTTTTGTTTTTATTTGAGTGTAAATAATGATGATGAGAAGGTGACAAAAATGAATCATATTCAGTTCTTTTGTGAGGAATGTGTTTGATTACTTAAGATGTTATTTCAGAGATGTATATTTGTATATGTTTTAAGCTATAATACATTATTTACAGTGGTAAAATATACAAGAGAATGTTATATTTTTGGTTGTATTTATTGTTGTTAATATGTAACTACAACCTTGACTAGGTAGAATTGAGATCTGTGAAACTTTTAAAGCAGCTTTGTGTGCCAATCTATGTCTTTAAATCCTAATAAAATTTTACAAATTGAAGGTCTTAAAAGTTGTTTAAAGTGTTTATTTTAATTTAGGAGGTCCCTATTTAGACAAAGAATTTCTACATTTTTTGTATTTCTCTCTATTAATCACTTTTAGAAAATTTCAATTCCAATTTTCTTTTCAATGCTAAAAGTCAACCCTTAGTGCTTACCTTTGAAGTCACAGTGAAATGGAATGCTAATCTACTTTATCATACCAAAAGACAAACGTCTGCTATGCTTCTTTCTAAAAGGAAGTGTATGAAAATGAATTTCTTTGACTTTGACTGAATTTTAATGGTAATAATTCAAAGTAATCTGTGATGTCTCCAAAACTCCATTTGTTTTCTTCAGTCCAGGAGTCCACTCATCCCTCTACAGGACAAGCATTATCAAAATATAGCAAGGTATTTTAAACTTAAATAGAGATCCTCAAGTTTCCAAAGATATAAAATATGTCAGGTGTCAAAAATATAATCAAGAAGAATGTTTCCATTTTTCTTAAAATGTTGTGGCCACAAAATACAGATTATTAAAATATTCCCTCAGCATAATAATCTCTATGATTTTAATGACAAGCAGGTACAGAATAGTGCTGGTAAATGCATGACATTGCTAAATTGTAAAGGCCATGGTGATCTGTTGTTTTCACTTGTTCCTGGATCAGATTATCAGCCTAAATCCACCTGCATTTAAGAAATGAATACATTCTCTCATTAGAAATAATGAAGACATTTATTTCAAGATTTTGCAAAAAATTGCAGGATTTACAAACTTTTCCCAAAAGTGTCGCTTATGATAGTTTGTTTAAGAGGATGAATGCATTTTGGTAGTCTGTTGCTTTCCTGGTCACATAATATCTACTATATTGTTAGTATGTTTAGTGTAACAGACAACAAAGCAGATAATAATAATTATCAATAATATTGCTTAATTTGTGCACAGAAAAGAGAAATGATGAAACTAGCATATCTGAAATTAGTTGAATACTTACCAAAGTTTCAACTGGAGTCTTGACAGTGGATAAAGCGGAAGGAGGTTGTCGTCATTGTGCAGCACCAACAAAATGGTGGATGTAAAATGCAGCTGCAGAAAGAGTCAAATCACATCATTTAAGGGGGGAAAATCTACTGGTAAAAGGCTATCAAATAAAGGCCTGAATCAGACCTTTAGTGGGGCTCACCTCCTAATAAGAATTTGACATAACCTGCAAGTGTTCAAACCCCCTGCTAAATAACTCATTTCAGTGGATAACGTAAATTACAACAATAATATATAGTAGAGTGGTCTACTATAATGTTTAATAATAATGGTTCAGAATAAACAATCACAGATTTCTACAGAGAGGACTCTAAGATAAGTTAATGAACCCTGAAGGAAAGATTATATATTAATAACACATACACATTAAAGTACATTAAACATGTTAAAATAAAACCATTTGAACCAATAGCATAATTGTTTTTCTCCCATCTCTAACAGACAGGCTTCCAAAAATAATGAAAGCTGTATAAAATAATTTTTAGGAAGAAAAAAAAACTGACTGACAAATTATCCAAAACTTACTGTTACAAACTAGCTAGCACCTTGGCTGAAGTTATTAATTTAATATCCAGCAATGCACGTCCACAGAACTAAACTAACAGCTGAAATTAATCAAATACTCACAAATAATATGCTTCAAAGAGTCTTTAGAAGGTGAGTAAAGATGAAGTTGGTGATGGTTGTTTTTGCTTCGTCACTGTGCTGCTCTAACAAAATGGCGGACGTAATGCGGCCGTTATGGAAAGTAACGGTCACAACGGACATAAAGAGTCAACAACATGAAGGAGAAAATAACTGCTGCTAGGTGCTTTTAAATCCCTAAGTCCCTGAATCTGGTTATACATCTGTTGGTTATTATTTAAATATGATGTAAGTATTGATTTAATTTAGCTAATTTTAAAACCAGACAGATAAACTAGTACTTTATCACTGAGCAAAACATATTCTACTTTTTTAAGATATAGGACTGAATGAATAATAAAATAGCAAAAAAAAAAGGACCAAATATGTTATTGAATGGGTTAATATATAATTAGATTTCATTATAAACACAGTACAAGAATAGGACAGACAAATACAGCCATTGTTGTGGTTTTACTCACCATGATGAGAAGAGTTTTTCCTTCATTCCCACAAAAGAATGACCAACTCTTGTTTGCTCTAGAAGCCAACAACAAAATTATGTATGTTTATAGTTTTTGTATTAGTTGTTTTACTGTAATTTGGGATTTATTGATCTGCTGGACTCAAACATGTCATTATGGAGTCATCAGTGTTGCTGTGCTGCCCTCTGCTGACAATTTCACAGTACTACAAATAAATAAACTTACATTAATGTGATGCACACAGTTGTAGTTTTTCAACTCCAGGTCTGTTTGTTGCAGCCTCAATCAGCTCTACAAAAAAGTTGCCAACTGAAAGAGTTACAGCTACAGCCATTCAGCAGATACATTAAGTCATAAGTGAAAGAAAAATAGAAGTTCAAGCATCTTCAACTATTTCCATCCAGTTGAATTAAGTTCTTCACACAATGTGCTTCTGCAGACTGAACCCTGCAGACTACTCTGTAAACTGTGACTTCGATCTTCTGGAAATGGGCTGAAGTTTTAAAAAACACCAAGAGTCTCATAAGATCACAGTTTCCTCACAGTATCAGTGAAAACTTTTAATTACCTTTATAACAAAACAAGAACAGGTCTTTATAATGTTCTTGTATTTTTAAATATCCAAGTTCATTCAGTTTAAAGTCTACTCCAGACTAGGGATGCTCGATATTGACTTTTCTGCTGATATTCCCCAAGTCCTAATTTCCGATACCGATATCACCCAATACGGACACATGCAGGCTTTTTACACCAACACTGTTAAGTAACAACATAGCACATCTCCTATTGTGGAATTAACACATTATGCCAGCCTGATTGTATTGTGATGTCCCACTGCCCGTTTCTGTAGGCGGGACCTTTACAGGAAGTCCTCTCACTCGCTCCTCTCAGCTGTTGTTTCTCCAGCATAGTAGCACCCAGATAGGACCCACCGGAGCCATGGAGACCCTAACCCTCTCTATGGCTCTGGGACCCACCGGACTCTGGCGTTGACGTCACAGAGGCAACTCCCCGAAAACATAACAGAGAAAATGACAACGAGGAGGTAAAGCTGGTTTCTGTTTGTGTGTTCGTGTACATGACGGCGGACGATATTAACTTGTTAGCCACGGTTAGCAACCCACAAGTCTAGTGTGTTGTTTTACATCATCAAGCGCGCGCCGGTAAACGTCCCATGCTGCGTTCATGCAGACTCGGAAATGCTGAAGCCTACATCGGTAAAAAAAAAAAAAAAAAAATCAGATATCAATACTTCCCAATATTACATTTTTAAGTAAATATCGGCCGATATTATTTCTCGAGATAAAAACATGTTTAAGTATGAAAATACATTTACATCAGTTTAATGCAAAAAGCTGAATTTAAACCTGAAATATAAAGTTTTAAACTGCAGATCTTCATTCTGGTTTACAGACTCATATTTCGATTTGTGCAGCAATCTTTATTATGACAAAAATATGAAAACTAATGTACAGAGCAGCATCATTGCATAACATTAAATATGACTTAAACACAGCGTTCACACAGGTCGTTATGACGGGGCTGATAGCAGTAAATATCTCTCAGTGAGTGTGAGCCGGCGACGAACAGATGAATGTGTGTTGGGTTTCGGCAGAGCAACTTGTGGAAATCCAGCTTGTGGGGTTTTCAACCAGCACACAGTCGGAGCCGACGTTGGCCTCACTGCGGCCCGGCAAAGCCCCCCTCAGTCTAGAGAAAGACACCGAGCGACCGTCAGCCCACATCCAGCGGCCCGGACCCCCAGACATACCTGGAGAATTAAGAAGAATTACACACCCACCCACTACTATTCAGGTTCAGGTTTGACTCCCAGAACTAACAGACATTATTTATAAATGAGGACATTAATCTTTCACTCAGGTGTTTCACCGTGTTGTGATGAACGAAGTCACTCACCAATCCAAAATGGCTTCCTGCCTGCAAACTTCCACAACCATGTCATATCTCTTCTGGACCGCACGCTGGTCAGACTGCTGTTAAACCTGACACAGTAAGAAATACTAATGTTACACACATACAGAGACAAATACACTTAACTTACCAAGCATCACACACTAATTTCTATAGCACATAATGCAACACAGTGCTCAACATTAAACCAAAGAATTATCTCATTCAAACATTATTTAACATTGTTAGACGAACCTTAAACCTGACTTAGTTTGGTAATAAAATAGTAAAAATAAAGCAAAACCCTTGAATAAGTTGGTGTATTGAAACTTTTGACTGGTTCTATATATATATTTGTGTATGTGGGTCTGTCATTGGCCACTTTCAGAGACAGATTTCAGAATTAAGATGTGTTAATTGGGGACAAAAGTCATGTGCCTAGTTGGTAAAATGCAGATTTTTGGGTCAGTTGTTAAGGTTAGGGTAAGGGATAGTCTCCAGTAAAATGGATGTAAGTCTATGTAATGTGATCAAAAGTGACTGTATGTGTGTGTGTGTGTCATTTACAGCTGTGAGCAGGTTTGCTCAGCGCTGGCCCAGCTGGCCACAGACGAGCTGAGGATGTAACAGCGTCTCCTGTAGTGAGTCGAACCATCAGGACAGGAGCTGCTGACTGACTTCCCCGTCTGAACAAAGACACAGTTTCACAAATATATAACACAGAGTGACAGCGAGGGAAAGCTTTCAGTGTTCATATGAGGACCTGACTGCTATTTTAAGACACACTTAAAACTGTGAACTCGTCCTTTAATGGAGAACTCTCAGTATGATGTAAAAGAGTCAAATAAAAACAGACTTCAGACTAAAATGAAAGGAAATCTGTGTGTTTGCACCTTGCGCTGGCGCAGTTCTGGCTGCTGTCTGGGAGATGGATGATCGTTTTGAGGAGCGTCTCCAACTCCAAGCTCCTGCAGGTGATGACTGTGAGCTCCACCTGACCAGCTCCACCCGACATCACCCGGCTCTGGCTTCAGCTCCTCCACCCGGAGAGGAGTCAGACTGTGGAACTGATGGAGGAGAACCAGACATCAGCATCAGTGTGTGTGTGTGTGTGTGTGTGTGTGTGTGTGTCTTACCGTCCAGACCTTCTCCTCAGGCGTCCTCTCTCCTGACAGATGGACCTGAACACGAGCACAACGATCAAATACTCACAAACTCGACAGGACAAATACACACTTTATACATACAGTAATATATAAATGCTTCGTGGTAGGAAGTGACTTTTTTATTTTAACTTGATGCTACTTTATACTTCCACTCAATCACATTTCAGAGGAGAATATTGCACTTTTTACTCCACTAGTTGCTTTGCAGATCTGTGTGGAGCGATGATGAGGAGACTTTGACCTTCCTCATCAAACTAACAGAAATGTCATGTTTTCCATCATTTGAACTTTGACTGACGCTCTTTTCATTTTGTTTCACAAATATGATAAAACATTATTGCACAGTTTCAATAAACACAGGAATGCATGGAGAAATTAGCAAAAAAGAAATAAAATAGGCAAAATCAAATAGTCCAATTACTTTTATTACAGACAGAAAAAGCTTTTAAAGTCTTTTTGTTTGACGATTCATGAGTTTTAACATTAACTTTGAATTCCTTTACAAAATAAAACAAATAGAAGAACCACTTCTATGTTTATCTTCTAATATTCACACAACTGCAGTGGATGAAAAAGTAAAATAATCATTCAGATGGAAACTTGGTGATTGAGCAGGGAAAATATTCTTTATTCTTGCAGCTTAAACAGGAAGAAATACTTACTTTTGGTCCTGTGAGTCTGACCCTGTGCCCAGTGCTCCCAGTGCTTCCAGTGCTTCCAGTGCTCCTCCCTGGTAGCTGCCTGCTGTGGTAGTGGATGTGGCTGTAGCTGGGGGCCGCCTGGTCCTGTGGTTCCCCCTCTCCGTAGTCCAGGTAGGGCCGGCGGTTTGGGACGTCGCCTCGTGGAGGATGAGGCTGGTTCTCCCACAGCAGCTCTGCCTCGATGTCGGTGACTGGGTCTTCCTCAGGCTCAGGGAGGTGAGGAGGAGGAGGAGGAGGAGGGGGAGGTGGGAGTCGCTTCTCATCTTCCTCCACTCTCAGGTCGTCTGGATCGCACCTTCCTGATGGACAGCAGAGAGGACACTGTTATAAAAATTAGCTACATTCTGTGTGTGTTGAAACAGACGCTAATGATTTATTGAAAACATGATGTGGCAGCTGCTTCTTTTTCTTCTGCTGTAGATTAAAAACTCCCTCTCTGCCACTCGCCGTCACAGGCCTCTGTTTGAAGGCAGAATCATGTTGAGCCCATAGACTGTATAAAAGAAACAGACGTAACATCCGTGACGTTACCCATTGGTTTGTGGACTGCTGCTCAGAAGCCAATAGTTTCGAATCTAGGCAGCGCCATCTTGAAACTTTCAGGTGCATGCTGGGAAAAATAAAAACACAGATTCTACTTATATGGGCATGAGGCGGGGCCATGGACGGAGCCATAGGTGGGTCCATGGGCGGAGCGGGGAGGTTGCTATGGTTGCCAGGGCTGGATCTCAAAGACATTGGTCAATCAACCTGTCAATCAGGACGTAGCCACCCCCTAATGCATACCCTGCTTTATCGTCAAATATAAAATCAGAGAGGCCAAAATGTCCCAAATGAACATCATACTGCATTGAAGAAGGCTTTAAACTAGCGATTGAGACCATAAACACATTTTGAAAATGTTTACTGAGGTTAGAAATCAAGTGAGAAGTTGGTGAATTCTCCATTGACTTGTATAGAGACGGTCGCCCCCTGGTGGCCTTTTGATAGAATGCAGCTCTAAGTTACTTGCGCGTTGGCCTCATTTCAGAGGACCAGGACTCCCCACCTGGATGTAAACAGACCTGGTCGATGATTGTTTAGTTTATCACTGACAGTCTCTCACCTCCTCTGGGGTCGATGATCTCGACGGAGGCGGAGCTTCTTTGACCCAGGACGGCGTTCTTTGGGTTTTTCAGGGTTACAGTGAAGACCTCGTGGTTTTCCTCCAGACCGTCATCGATCAGGTAAATGTTCCACGTTTTCACATTGACTCCTAAAAAAAAACATCAACCGGACATCAGAACCACATCACATTAACCCTTGTGTCGTTCTCCCGGGTCAAATTGACCCCATCTCTTTTGACTCTTCCTTCCTTCCTTCCTCTTTCTTTAATTTTTCCTTCCTTCTTCCCCTCCTCCCCTCTTTCTTTGCTCCCTCCTCTTTCCATCCTTCCTTGCTTCCTTCCTTCCTTCTTCCCTCCCTCCCTCCATCCCTCCCTTCCTTCCTCTTTTCGTCCTCACTCCTTTTCTTCCTTCCTTCCTCCCTTTCTTCCTTCTCTCCTAAATTCCTTCCTCTTTTCGTCCTTACTCCTTTCTTTCCTTCCTTCCTTCCTCCTTTCCTCCCTCCCTCTCTCCTTACTCCCTCCTTCCTTCCTTCCTTCCTTCTCTCCTTACTTCCTTCCTCTTTTCCTCCTTACTCCTTTCCTTCCTTCCGTCCTTCCTTGACCTGAGGACAACAGGAGGGTTAGATAACATTGAACCACAGTTGCTGAAATGATAGAAAATCTGCTATATTCTGCAGAAATTCATTAAAATTTCTACAAAGATCAACCTCTAACTTCAACCTGTAATCTGAAGCCCTCTAACTGGAACTAATTCTAACAGCAATGCCCTCTGGGAGTTGTAGTTTTTCAGCTCAGTGTTTATTCATTCAGAGCTTCATGTCCATGATAGTAATGAACTGATCCAAAAGAGAGTCAGCTGACATTGTCTATGTTAACCTTCCTGTCGTTCTCCCGGGTCAAATTGACCCATCTGTTTTGACTGTTCCTTCCTTCCTTCCTTCCTTCCTTCCTTCCTTCCTTCCATCTGTGCTTCTCTCTTTCTTTCCTTCTTCTCTCTTTCTTCCCTTCCTCCATCTCCCTTTCTTCCTTCTTTTGTCCTTCCTCCCCCCTACCTTCCTCTCTTTCTTCTTCTCTCCTTCTTTCCTTCCTTACTTCTTTCCTCTGTCCTTCCTTCCTTCCTTCTTTCCTCTGTCCTTCTTTCCTTCCTTCCACCCTCCCTCCTACCTTCTTTCCTCCCTCCCTCCTACCTTCCTTCCTCCCTCCTACCTTCCTTCCTTCTTTCCTCCATCCTTCCTCCCTTCTTTATTTCCTTTCCTCCCTTCCTTCCGTCCTTCATCCCCCTTTCTTCCTTCTGTCGTTCCTTCCTTTCTCTCTCCTTCCTTCCTTCCTCCCTCCCTGCCTTCTTTCCTTTACTCCCTTCCTCCCTTCCTTCCTTGACTCGAACACAACAGGAGCAGAGTAGAACAGAACAGAGTCCAGTAGAGTCCAGTAGAGTCAGACCTGGATCAAACTGGATGAGAGCCGCCGTGCTGTGAGTGAAATCTCTGCCGGGTTTAGCCGATCCTTCCTCCACCTGCAGAAACATTCAAACAGATTCAAGTCACAGGGTTCAGAAGGTTACTGTGGAAATGTAATAGATTACAGATTACTAGTTACTCTGTTTAAAATGTAATAAGTAATGTAACTATTTCAATTACTTCATCAAAGTAATGTAACTTATTACATTTGATGACTTTTCTCATTTTATAACCAATGTTTTCATCTGTTAGGGTAAATGTTCCCTCCTTCTGTCCTTCCTTCCTTCCTTCTTCCTTCTCTCCTTCCTACGTTCCTTCACTCCATCTGTCCTTCCTTCCTTCCGTCCTTTCTTCCTTCCTTCCGTCCTTACTTCCATCCTTCCTTCCTTCTTCCCTTTCTTCCTCCCTTCCCTTCATCTGTCCTTCTTTCTTTCCTTCCTCCCTTCCTTCCCTCCCTCCTTCCTTCCTTTCTTCCTTCTTCCCTTCCTTCCTTCCTTCCTTCCTTCCTTCCTTCCTTCCTTGTCGTTCCTGTCTTCCTCCTTCCTCCCTTCCTCCTGTCCTTCCTATCTTCCTCCTTCCTTCCTTCCTTCCTTCCGTCCTTCCTTCCTTCCTTCCATCCTCCCTTCCGTCATTCCTTCCGTCTTCCCTTCCATCCTCCCTTCCTTCCTTTCATATATCCTTCTTTCTTCCCTTCCTCTCATCCTTCCTTCCTTCATTAGTTCATGTAGATTTTAGAATATGAAATAAAGATATTTGATGAATAAAGTGACTTTAATTGGTACTGTGACTCCATTTAAACCCACATCATGATTTATTTACTAAATATATAAAAAATATTGATTTGAAATAATTAAAAACAGCAATATATGTATTCAGTAACATGTTAAATATTAAAAATGAGGAAAATCTTCAGATGTAACCTACTGTGTAATCATCAACATTTTCATGAGTAACTGTAACAGATTACACTTATATTTATTTTTTCATTAAATTATGTGACACCATTGCATCTAACTAGTTACTCCCCAATACTATTGACTCATGAACTTTTTCACTGACAGAACCTAAATGCTTCTCAGACAGACAGACAGACAGACAGAGGTATAAATGTGTGACAGTCAGACCTGGATAGCGACGTAAGCCGGGTCCATGCTCCTCCCGCTGCGTTGGATCTGGATCTGCAGCGTTCCCGCCATCTCACAGGTTCTGTAGCAGGTCGCAGACAACTCCACCCGAGACCAGGAGAGCTCCAGTCTGCAGGAGACACTCAGCTGAATCCTTCATATACTGAACTGTGAAAGTGAGTTATCTGACACATTTATAGTCTTTTTAGCATCAGATTCCCTCTTAGTGTTTCCCTCCCTTCCTCCCTCCCTTCCTCCCTCCCTTCCTTCCTTCCTTCCGTCCTTCCTTCCGTCCTTCCTTCCTTCCTTTCCTCCTTCCTTCCTTTCCCTGACACATTTACAGTGTTTTTAGCATCAGATTCCCTCTTAGTGTTTCCCTTCCTTCCTTCTTTCCTTCCTTCTTTCCTTCCTTCCTTCCGTCCTTCCTTCCGTCCTTCTTTCCGTCCTTCCTTCCTTCCTTCCTTTCCTCCCTTACACATTTACAGTCTTTTTAGCATCAGATTCTCTCTTAGTGTTTCCCTTCCTTCCTTCCTTCCTTCCTTCCTTCCTTCCTTCCGTCCTTCCTTCCTTCCGTCCTTCCGTCCTTCCTTCCTTCCCTGACACATTTACAGTGTTTTTAGCATCAGATTCCCTCTTGGTGTTTCCCTTCCTTCCTTCCTTCCTTCTTTCCTTCCTTCTTTCTTTCCTTCCTTCCTTCCTTCCTTCCTTCCTGACACATTTACAGTCTTTTTAGCATCATATTCTCTCTTAGTGTTTCCCTTCCTTCCTTCCTTCCGTCCTTCCTTCCTTCCCTCCCTGACACATTTACAGTCTTTTTAGCATCAGATTCCCTCTTAGTGTTTCCTGTTTCTCTGTGGTGGAAGTATAGTAACAAAAAGACTTGGCTACTAAAAACACTGTAACGTTGAAACATAGAAGATGAAGATTTGACTCATTTGGACAAAACTGAAGCTTCATATTAGCTTCACATCAACTTTTAAATCCATGTTTCCACAGAAGGAGGACTGTGGATTTAGTCTAAACAGCTGTCTGTTCTGTGGTCTTGGTTGCTAATGTGGTTGCTAAGGCCTAACCCTTAAAGAGACAGGAGCTAAAACAGCTGTCTGTTCTGTAATCTTGGTTGCTACGGTGGTTGCTAAGGCCTAACCCTGAAATAGACAGGAGCTAAAACAGCTGTCTGTTCTGTGGTCTTGGTTGCTAAGGCCTAACCCTTGAAGAGACAGGAGGTAAACCGGCCTGTTAATAGACAGAGGCTGAACTGAGCGGCTGCATAAACGACCAGTAGAAGATAAATAAGGAGTTTTTAACTTTAAATCATGCAAAGATATTCCAGTAGAGACACAGAATATTAATATAGAGCTGGAGATGTAAAGAATATAACCCCTTCCCCCCTGCCGTCTTTGACCCTTAGATTAGACAACCTTACATTTCGGGCAGCATGGTGTTTCCTGCCGGGTCTGTGAGGCGGAACTGGAAGCTGTCTGCCGTCACCTCCATGTCGGCCGGGAGGATGAACACCACGGCTCGCTGATCCACGTCCCGCTGGGTGAAACGGCCTTTGATGTAAGCGCCTGGCAGGACGAGAGAGGAGAGAGTCTCAGTCCAACTAAAGACAGTGTTGACCTGCATCACGCTGCAACACGATGACTAAAGGCCGTCCACACTGAGAGCGATAACTTCCTGTAAACAGCGGTGTCCAGTATTCGCTGCATGCTCCAGCTGTGTCTGCAGCTAATTATAGATGAGCTATTACTGCTGTGGTTTGTTGTATGGAGAAATCAAACTAAAAGCAGCAGAGTTCAGAGGTTGGTGCTGATTCAGTGTGTTGATCGGAAGTATTTCAGACACTAGCTGCTGTGATGTTTCAGTGTTTACAGACCAAACTGAGCCACAGTAGCACATGTTGAGGCTTGGTGTGACACAGTATGAGAACAGATCTGCTAACTTTGTTGTGTTTTTACGAGAGATGCTCAATATTGACTTTTCTACCAATATCCGATATTCCCCAACTCTTAATTTCCGATACCGATATATTCAGGCTTTAACCAGAACAACATAACATAACCTATTGTGGAATTAACACATTATGCCTAATTTTATTGTGATGCCCCACTGGATGCAAACATCAATGCAACATGGCTTTCCAAATGCTTTGGGTAGTGACCGAAAGAACAAGATTGCGGGTACAAGCGGCCGAAATGAGCTTCCTCCGTAGGCTGGCTGGGCTCTCCCTTAGAGATAGGGTGAGAAGCTCAGTTATCCGGAGGGAGCTCGGAGTAGAGCCGCTGCTCCTCTGCGTTGAGAGGAGCCAGATGAGGAGGCTTGGGCATCTAATCAGGATGCCTCCCGGACGCCTCCCTGGTGAGGTGTTCAGGGCACATCCCACCGGTAGGAGACCCCAAGGAAGACCCAGGACACGCTAAAGAGACTATGTCTCTCGGCTGGCCCGGGAACGCCTCGGGATCCCCCGGGAAGAGCTGGACGAAGTGGCTGGGCAGAGGGAAGTCTGGGCTTCCCTGCTTAGGCTGCTGCCCCCGTGACCCGACCCCGGATAAAGCGGAAGAGGACGGTGACGGTGACGGCTTTCCAAATGTAAACACTGTCTGAAATCACTCTGAAAGTAATTCAACGATATCTTTCTCCTCTATCATTATCGTCATAGTTGCGGTGAGGACTCCTCCATCCACTCCAATGAGACTGACATTTAAAACTACACCTTTATAGTTATAGTTATAGTTCTGGTTCTCAGTGTGGACGGCCGTTAACAGAGTAACAGCAGACCTGTGAGAGCGTTCTCCAGGTAGCCGAAGTGTGGCGGTCTGCTGATGGAGAACTCCAGCTCCTCTGTGGGGCTGTCGGGGTCGGAGGCCTGCAGGTGTTTGGAGGTGATGAAGATGCCGAAGCGTCCGCCGCCCAGATCCACCACCGTGCTGGGAGTCTGCCTGGTGGTCAGACTGGGAGGCATCCGGTCCACTCGGTCCACCTGGAGACATTTATTAGAAACATTTAGTGATGTAAGAACAGAACAGAGGAGCAGCAGCTTTATCCTTTAGTCTGAGAGAGACAAAGATCTGCTCAGAGGTTCTGGTACTTTCAGTTTCTCCTCTACATTTAATTTCTTTTACCTTCATCTTGCTCGCCTGATGTTTCTGATTTTACTTTGTTGCATTTTATTTTATTTCTCTTTTTCAGAGTCCAACTTTTCTTCTTGTCTGTCTTGATCAAACCCAGAAATGAAGATTTAACCCTCCTGTCGTCCTCCCGGGTCAAATTGACCCCGTCTCTCTTTTGACTGTTCCTTCCTTCCTTCCTCCTTTCCTTCCTCCTTTCCCTTCCACCCTTCCTTCTCTCCTTACTTCCTTCCTCTTTTCCTCCATCCCTCTTTACTCCCTATCTTGCTTCCTTCTTTCACCCCTTCCTTCCTTCCTCCCTCCCTTCCTCCTGTCCTTCCTTGACCTGAGGAGATATATTAGATGTTAAACTGACTAAACAAACATGTGACAAGTGTTTATTTTTATTTATTATTATTGCTTTTACTATTTTAAATATTTATTTTTGTCCTGACTGCATTGTTGTTGAGCTACAACATGAGATTACTGTAATGAGATGAAACAATAAAGAACTTAAAACTTAATAATTACATGAAAAGAATTAAATCTAAACAAATATGATTGTGTATTATATTGCGCGTTATGTGTTGTCTCTTCTATTTGTATTCTTTTTATTTATTTACTCATTAGGGACTACGGGTGTTCATCAATGTGCATTGTCCCTATCCAAAAATAAAATATTAATTATCATTATCATTATTATTATCAGTATTATTAAAATCATTATTATTATCATCATTATTATTATTATTAATATGATTATATTATATTATCACTATTATCATTATTATTATTATTACTTGATAAAATAGTCAAATGGAGAGAGAGAGTATTGCTGCTTGGCTCTCTGATTATAAACCTTCTCTACATTAACATTTATTTTGAATTTATTTATTTATTTTAATTTATTAATTTATTTTATTTTAATAACTGCCTTGTTTAGTAACTCTAATAATGTATTTTTAAAAGATATAATCAAATGTCTCAACACATTTACACATATCTGATCTCAGTCATGATTTTCTGCTGTGAATAAAGATTAATATTGTTTTTCGCTGCAGTTCCAACTTCCGGCCGCTAGGTGTCACTGCTGTCACGTGTAATAATCAGACCAGCCAGTAATCACAGTTATTAAACCTCTTATAATATATGTGATGTTATCTATTGGATTTACACTTAATACTTTGATTTATTGTCTTATTCATATTTAATTAAAATTATTCTGAATTAAACAAAAATATGAAAATTAATAAAAAATGTTTGTGATAATTATAAAACCAGTGAAGTTATAATTTTAAACTGTTCTTTTCAGAGCAGGATGATTTAATATAATTATAAATTTTAGTTTTGGATAATATAAATAGAATATAAATACAAAGACTCTTATTTGAAGATTTATCTGATATTATATTTACTAAAAGGATTAATTAAGAAATCATTTAAAACATTTACAGATTTATTAATACTGTAATAAAAAAATGTGTTAGTTTCAGCCTCAAATTACAGTATAAGGATAATTTAATAATAATTTAAGTTACGTTATAATCCATTTAAACAGTATATATAAATAAACACATCCAAATTAATCTTTCTATAATAGTTTACTTATATCAGAGAACCTTTTTAAAGATTATATTTAATATTATATTTAGATTTATTTATTTTATTAATTGCTTGGATGCTGATTTAATAGATTTTTATGGATTTTATTAATTTAATTGATTGCCCCTTGTGCTGTCATTTGTTTTATAAACTGCTCTGATCATTCAAGTCTTATATTATATTTTATTTTGTTGTATTTTATTGTTGATTTTTATTATTATTATTATATTTGTTTTATATTATTTGCTTGTTTTAAATTCTGCTGCTGGTTTTAATTTGGTTCCTCATGTGAAACATTTTGTAACGTGAGATTAGAAAAAGTGCTCCGTAAATAAAGATTATTATTATTATTACATCAATTTAATTTCCTCAGGTTGTTTTTTATTATATTTTAAGACAGTTTTTAAACAGCTGCAGTTTGTTTTTATACATTAATTTATTTTTCTGCTCTGAATTTGAGTGACTTTAAAAAAAGAAGACAGATGAACTCTGGATCTCTCTGTGTGAAATATTCATGAAGTCTTTGAAAACACACACACACACACACAGACACACACACACACACACACACACACGCACACACACACACACACACACACACACACACACACACACACACACACACACACACACACACACAGACACACACACACACACATAAATACACAGACACACACAGACACACACAAAGAGCCTTCACACACACACACACACACACACACACAGACAGACAGACACACACAGACACACACACAAACACACCGCACACACACACACACACACACAGACACAGACACACACACAAACACACCACACACACACACACACACACAGACAGACACAGACACACAGACAAACACACACACACACAGACACACACACTTAGACACACACACACACACACACACTTAGACAAACACACACACACACAGACACACACACACACACGGACACACACACAGACACACACACGCACACACGCACACAGACACACACACACACACATTTCATCAGTCGGCCTTTTTCCCATCGAGCAGAACATACCTGGAACATTTTTAACATCACATCTCTCAACTCTCTACTCCAAAATCTATAAACACGCGGTAACCATGGCAACCGGACAGTCAAACACGCTTAGGTCATTACCTGGAGTCGTGCTTATGTCATTGTTTTACTTATGTGCTTAGAGCCGTCAGCCTGTGAGGAATAAATCAGATCACATGACTTATCGAAGCGCTCGCTCATGTTAATTAGAGTTCGTTGACCTTTCTTAAATAATAAAAAATAAAACATATAAACATCGTCCAATCAGAAGCAGCCTGCTGTCGGTCTCTCAGAGGCTCAGGACAGTCGGGCCGGCCAACGCGTTAGCCACCTGGCTGCCTGCGTGTGTGTGTGTGTGTGTGTTCAGGTAACATGCAATGGGAGGATGGGAGGGGAGGTTTGGGAGGGGGGTGGGGGTTGGAGGGGTTGGGGGGTCGGTCTTGGCTCACCTGCTGCTCTTGCTTTCAAATATTCATCAGTGTACTTCAGACTTCAGTCAGCAGCTTCACCTCTAACAACATCAAGCAGCTCGGCTAACATGAAGACTTCACTTCTTCTTCTCTGGTATTCACTTTGTGGCTTTAATTAGAAAAATATAACTAGTACTTTACTGTAGTACAGTTAGAGGTACTAGTACTTTACTGTAGTACAGTTTGAGGTACTAGTACTTTACTGTAGTACAGTTTGAGGTACTAGTACTTTACTGTAGTACAGTTAGAGGTACTAGTACTTTACTGTAGTACAGTTTGAGGTACTAGTACTTTACTGTAGTACAGTTAGAGGTACTAGTACTTTACTGTAGTACAGTTAGAGGTACTAGTACTTTACTGTAGTACAGTTTGAGGTACTAGTACTTTACTGTAGTATAGTTAGAGGTACTAGTACTTTACTGTAGTACAGTTTGAGGTACTAGTACTTTACTGTAGTACAGTTAGAGGTACTAGTACTTTACTGTAGTACAGTTAGAGGTACTTGTACTTTACTGTAGTACAGTTAGAGGTACTATTACTTTACTGTAGTACAGTTAGAGGTACTATTACTTTACTGTAGTACAGTTAGAGGTACTAGTACTTTACTGTAGTACAGTTTCTGGACTAAAAAGGCTTCAATGTTTTAAATACAGACAGGGAGAAAGGAAGAGAAGACGAAGGAAGGAAGGAAGGAAACAAAAAGAAGAAGGAAGGAAAGACTGGAAGGAAGAAGGAAGGAAGGAAAGAAGTAGGCCGCATTGGACCCCTTGGCGGGCCGCTTCTGGCCCACGGCCGCATGTTTGACTCCCTTGCACTAGAGCTACGTATTGAGTAGTGACAGCAACACTGCCCCCCCATGGTTTCCGGTGGTACTGCTCCGTTTGGTCCGTATCCGTAAGCTTTATGGAAACATGCAGAAAAACCTGCAGTACAGTCTGAGGTACTAGTACTTTACTGTAGTACAGTTAGAGGTACTAGTACTTTACAGTAGTATTATCATGTGATGCTACTTTCTACATTTCAGAAATTAAACTTTACATTTTTGGCTCCACTGCTTTTATTATTATTAATTCCCACTTCATCACACTACTAAATACCACCTGTGTTTGTGACCTTTGACCTTTGACCTCATTAAATTATATTTAGTTCATCTTTGAGTCCAGGTGGATGTTTGAAATATCGACTTCACAAGAATGGGACGGGAACACCTGTAAACATCGCTTCAATTATATACAACGAGACAAATTGATGTCTTTAATCTAAAGGCCATTAACAATATTTTTAATAAAAAGAACATTTACTCATTTACTTTTTTTGGGGTGCATTTTAGGTGATAAAGGGTAGCCGAAAAATCTTTGAGATTGTTTTTTTCCCCAGAGACTTTAAGCAGAAGATTTTTGATCAAGAAATGAATGAAAAGTTGGAGCATTCTCGTCTTTCGAACACAACAAAATAACTGTTTTTGATCCTTATTTTCACTTAATTGAAGTTCAGATTTAGCTCCATGATGCTCCGCTACTAGTCAGACTAACTGGGGATTTCCACCAGGTCCGTCAGCGCTACGGTTTAGCTCCGTCCTCTGCTCGGCATCAACTCACACCGGGAGCGTTACAGAAGCGGAGCTCTGGGAGAGAAAGCTGCCTTTTAAAATGAAGTTGCACTGCTAATACAGTAATTACGGCAGCCCAATCAAATCCCAACAAGTGCCTTTAGTCTACCGTAATTACCGTAGTAGCTAGTCTACTGTAATTACTGTAGTAGCTAGTCTACCGTAATAGCTAGTCTAGCGTAATTACTGTAGTAGCTAGTCTACCGTAATTACTGTAGTAGCGAGTCTACTGTAATTACTGTAGTAGCTAGTCTACTGTAATTACTGTAGTAGCTAGTCTACTGTAATTACTGTAGTAGCTAGTCTACTGCAGTGCAAACGGCCCGATTCTGTTAACTTGCTCAAATTGAGTTGATTTGGTAATTTTCTTAGATGTTTGTGCTGATGTCATGTGTCAGTAGCTACGTAGCTCTGTTTTATTCATGTTTGTTGCTGAATTACGATGGGGAGGCTGCACGGGTTGTTTTATTTTGAAAGACGGAAGTTTTATTATGCCGATTCAGTGTCTGA